>NC_141778.1:5394512-5646118 GCF_054643075.1 Acanthaster planci
TGGTAGGCCCTGACAGTTATCTTTCCACTGTACTATCTTCCAATGGAAGGCCCTGACAGCTATCTTTCCACAGTACTATCTTTCAATGATAGGCCTTGACAGTAATCTTTCCACAGTACTATCTTTGAATGGAAGGCCCTGACAGTTATCTTTCGACAGTACTATCTTCCAATGATAGGCCCTGACAGTAATCTTTCCACAGTACTATCTTCCAATGATAGGCCCTGACAGTTATGTTTCCACAGTACTATCTTTGAATGGAAGGCCCTGACAGTAATCTTTCCACAGTACTATCTTCCAATGATAGGCCCTGACAGTAATCTTTCCACAGTACTATCTTTGAATGGAAGGCCCTGACAGTTATCTTTCGACAGTACTATCTTCCAATGATAGGCCCTGACAGTAATCTTTCCACAGTACTATCTTCCAATGATAGGCCCTGACAGTTATCTTTCCACAGTACTATCTTTGAATGGAAGGCCCTGACAGTAATCTTTCCACAGTACTATCTTCCAATGATAGGCCCTGACAGTAATCTTTCCACAGTACTATCTTTGAATGGAAGGCCCTGACAGTAATCTTTCCACAGTACTATCTTTGAATGGAAGGCCCTGACAGTAATCTTTCCACAGTACTAGCTTCCAATGGTAGGCCCTGACAGTTATCTTTCCACAGTACTAGCTTCCAATGGTAGGCCCTGACAGTTATCTTTCCACAGAACTATCTTCCAATGGTAGGCCCAGACAGCTATCTTTCCACAGAACTATCTTCCAATGGTAGGCCCAGACAGCTATCTTTCCACAGAACTATCTTCCAATGGTAGGCCCTGACAGTTATCTTTCCAAAGTACTAGCTTCCAATGGTAGGCCCTGACAGTTATCTTTCCAAAGTACTAGCTTCCAATGGTAGGCCCTGACAGTAATCTTTCCACAGTACTAGCTTCCAATGGTAGGCCCTGACAGTTATCTTTCCAAAGTACTAGCTTCCAATGGTAGGCCCTGACAGTTATCTTTCCAAAGTACTAGCTTCCAATGATAGGCCCTGACAGCTATCTTTCCACAGAACTATCTTCCAATGGTAGGCCCTGACAGTAATCTTTCCACAGTACTATCTTCCAATGATAGGCCCTGACAGTAATCTTTCCACAGTACTATCTTTGAATGGAAGGCCCTGACAGTTATCTTTCGACAGTACTATCTTCCAATGGTAGGCCCTGACAGTTATCTTTCCAAAGTACTAGCTTCCAATGATAGGCCCTGACAGCTATCTTTCCGCAGGCATACATCACTACTGTGCTCCATTTAGTACATCTTAAAAATGAATTGTTTTCGACTCCTCTAAGCCTACAGTGAGTCTCCAAGAATAACACAATATCAGCATTACCTAGAGCAAATGAGGCAGCCGTCTTGACCTCTTCACTAGGGGCAGAGAAGGAATCCACAATGACCTTCTGCAATTCTGGATGACCACTCAAATCACTGTAAACGACAAAAACAGGGACAATTAACACCAACACGTGTAAAATGCTTCTCCTGGCCAGTTCGGTATTCCAAACAGCACGCGCCCGAAATGAAGCACGCAAGAGGTCATGTAGGGACAGCAATACGCGCACACATGGGGATCTTTCCTAATAGCACTGCCATATGCTGACTTCCTCTCTGAAATACCAACCCAGCTGAATACCAAAGATTTAAAAACGAAACACAGAGAACACTTACACATGTCGACCAATTTCTCCCAGCGACAACAAAGCAAAGAGCTGCACAGAGTCTGACGACTTAGGATTCTGCAAAAAGAAAAGAAGTTGATAAACTAGCAAACTTAAGGAAAAACACATTTGGTGGGAAAAAAGGGGATGCATAACATTTGAGGAAAAGCTTCCAGAGGAAAACCAGGGGTGGGGGATGTCTCATCGGGGCACCTGCCCACCTGAGGACAGGCAAAAGGACATCTGGACAGGCAGTTTCTGCTTCTTCAAAATCTACTAGCCCCCCCACCGGGTTTCCATCAATCTTTTACACTAGTGACCAAGTCTGCACATTCCTTTCTGAAAAACCCTGGGCAATGGAAGCATGGCCCAAGATGGCCCCAACGGCTGCCAGATTTGAAACCTTTGCTGGGAGGGGACAGGCAGATCTTTACTGGGAGGGGACAGGCAGATCTTTACTGGGAGGGGACAGGCAGATCTTTACTGGGAGGGGACAGGCAGATCTTTGCTGGGAGGGGACAGGCAGATCTTTTGCTGGGAGGGGACAGGCAGATCTTTGCTGGGAGGGGACAGGCAGATCTTTGCTGGGAGGGGACGGGCAGATCTTTACTGGGAGGGGACAGGCAGATCTTTGCTGGGAGGGGACAGGCAGATCTTTGCTGGGAGGGGACACGCAGATCTTTACTGGGAGGGGACAGGCAGATCTTTGCTGGGAGGGGACAGGCAGATCTTTGCTGGGAGGGGACAGGCAGATCTTTGCTGGGAGGGGACAGGCAGATCTTTGCTGGGAGGGGACAGGCAGATCTTTGCTGGGAAGGGACAGGCAGATCTTTGCTGGGAGGGGACAGGCAGATCTTTGCTGGGAGGGGACAGGCAGATCTTTGCTGGGAGGGGACAGGCAGATCTTTGCTGGGAGGGGACAGGCAGATATTGCAATCATAAATGACACCCTGGGTGGGAGAAAAACCACAAGATAAATATTCCAGGTAAAACCCCACAGAATCAGACAGTGATTGAAATAGTCAATCCACATGTAGGCTTGAAGTGGATTTTGACCTCCATCCCGAAGGTGGAAAGAGAGGAAAGTACCACAACACAAACTGGACTCCCCAATTTTCGTGGATGCAATCGTAAACTTTTTATATTACTGGAAATTGAGACAAAAATATAAATGATGCAATGCCAGGAGAAAAAAAGAATTACATATAATCCGACCCTTAACCTGAACAAACTCCTTAATGGCAAGATCTGATGATGAAAGCACAACTGACCTTAACATCATTGACAAACTGATTGACAACGATAGAACCTTCAGATGCACAGGAGATGGTCAGTGCAGCCACACACTTCGCGATAGAGTGAAACGCCTGCATGGTGAGACAGAATGATTAAGATTGATTATGAGTCATCACACCTAAACCGCTTCAGTTCATCAGCATATATGCACACAGGACGGTTGAGCTGCACATAACCAGACCCAATGGCATGCAATCAGCAATGAGGTCTATTCAAGTTGAACAAAGCATGGCATACATAGAGTGGGTCTCTGAACAAAAGCAGTTCACATAATGTAGGGTAAGAAGACGCTGTGAGGACTTGCACACGTCCACAGAGTGTTCTCCCCTCTCTGAACAGCTTTGGAGGCAGTTTGGGTTCAGAGGTACTCGTTGCTAAATGACGAGGAACGGCGCAGGAAATCACACTCAAAAATCCAGCGCGAAAGAGTCCTCACAGTGGGAGGGAAAAAAAAGAGCATTTTCTCCGAGTGTTCTGAACCACAAGAGAACAAAAGAACGTCCACACTACCTGCTTATGTACTGCATAGGATGGGGACTGGGTGTCAGGGGGACTGTAGATAGGCAGAGAGAGCATCTGTAGTAGACCTTGGAATCCCAGACCAGGGGTGTTGGTAGCCACCAGTGACTGGAAGAACTCAAGCATGGCATGAAGGGCACCACCTTAAAATATTGACCATAACAAAATCAGCAAAGGTGATTGCGCTCTACCACTTTATCAAAAGATCTTTTGTTCACATGGACTATGTTGAAAGTTAACCCAGTACGGCATGGTTCACAATTACACAAGGACTGAAGGACACGCTGTTCTTGATAACAACTAGGGCTGTGCCGAGTAACCGAATATTTGATCGATTATCAAATATTCAAATATTATTTTTTTGAATTTGAATATTCAAATGCAAAATTCATGAAAAGGAAGGGAAAAATTTCTTTTGTCTTAAATGAGAAAAATTGCACTATGGAGGCTTGTTTCACGCAGATTCAAATGAAGAGTGTCAGAAATCTTACAACGATTTAAAAAGTAAATTATTCATTAAACAATTTAAAAGGAATAGAAATTTTCAACTGGGCAAGAAGTATTGTTCATCTCTTAAATCTTGCTAAATCGTGGCTGGAGATACAACTAGATGTGAGAAGCTATTTCACTGATCATAATGTACAATTGTGTGCGTTATTGCAATTGACTTTGTATACGATTTGTTCATCAACAATCTGCCGGTTGGTACAACCGAATATTCGGGTATTTGATCAAATTGAAGGTCAAATATTGGAATGGTGAATTATTCGAATTGACTCAGCCCTAATAATAACTGCCTTTAATTTCACAACAGCAATATCATACACTATACCACTCCAAACTTTCACCACAGTGACAGTACTGCTCCCAATTCACCCAACCAGGGTTTTTTTGGCAACACCATCAAGGATAAAAAGTCCAGAATTTTAGTACCTTGCAGAAGGGGGGACTTGATCAAGGACAGAATGGCGGGCAAGATGGCATCTCTGGTCTTGGCAGCATTGGTTGGGTGAACGCGGCACACCGAGGTCAACAGGTGAAGGGTCAACTGGGAGATATGGAGGTCACTGTCACTGATAAGGGGGGGCAACTCTGCCAAGATGCCGTCCACCATGGGCATCGTAAGGGCCGATCCTGGTTGGAGACAAGCGAGTGCATGATTGATTCTGCTCTTCTTATGAACTCGTTCAAATTGCAGTAAGCAGACACAACTCTTGGAACATAAATAAGAGCTCATTAAATTATTTCAGGAACACTTTGATTCAAGATTGATTCCATCTAAGTCAGTGAAGACGACTGAGGTATGATGAGATGACTAACCATAGTTCTGGAGAAGCATATCCAGAGCTGTGAGAGTGGACAACTTGAGTGCTCGGTGGTTTTTGCGCAAGAACGACGCCAGGATCGGAACTCCTTTTACCTGAAACACATAGGAGAAACAGCATGCACTAGCAACAGGTTCAACGCCTAATAATCCAATTCTGCACCTGTTCCAAGCCCTGACTGATGAGCCTTCCATGTTCATGTCCACTGTGCAGTGTAATAATATACATCATGCAGAATGTAAGCCAGTGATCGTCAATGGAATTCAGCATCAGAGGTGAAAGGCAACAGCCTAAAAGAATTTAGCATACCCCAATCAAAAAAAAAATTTCAAAAGTAAACTGACTCGGTTTAGATATCTGTAATCTGTGAGCAAGTCTTGGGCTTAAGTCCCAATCAAGCCCCTGAGTTTGGTTACAAACTCTCACAAAGTATGTAACAAGGGTAAACCGCTCATGAAATTGCATCAGTGAAGATCAACCTAATGGTCGCTAACCAATATAGGCGTGATGTCAATCTTCAGAGGGGAGCCAGC
Organism: Acanthaster planci; assembly: GCF_054643075.1. Lineage (NCBI taxonomy): Eukaryota > Metazoa > Echinodermata > Asteroidea > Valvatida > Acanthasteridae > Acanthaster > Acanthaster planci. Next base: position 5,399,894 of record NC_141778.1, read on the forward strand.
AATCATTGTCAGCGCCTTCACAGTGGTCAGCCGTGTTATCTCATTCTTCAGACGGTCCAAGAAGATCGGAAGACAGGTGCTCAACTCTGACTGAAGATGATCACCGAGATTGCACAGCACCTGGCCCCTAGGATGGAAGAGAGACAAGACAGGTGTCATACAAGTCAGCAGTCTCTACAAAATAGACTGGAAGAAATATTGATGCTCCTGGAAAAAAATGATTTTGATAACAAAAAAGACAAAAAAAAATGGAGAGTCTGTATTTGATGCTTATACGTATCTCATTACAAATTTAATTTGAACAGAAACTTTTAATTCCATCTATAAATACTGAGCTCAAGTATGCATTCAACCATGATGAGCCCACGGATACTGAGTAACTGGATTATCTCAGATAGCTTTAGGTTCAGATGAACTCTAACAAATATGGTTGCAGTAAACCCCAGAACAACGCGCTCATGTTTACGTACAAAACTGACTGACCATTTTGGAACATGCACCTTGGGAACAGTTTTACATACGCTCATGAGAAATACATGTAGTCTTGTTCATACAACCGACTGTGTGTCAACTCCCTCCCAGCACGAGTCATTATGCTGCTGGGGACTCACATGCAAGAGATGGCCCTCTCCTTGACCTCTTGATCAATGTCGGCAGCCTTCAGTCTCATCAATGTACAACTGTACAAGTCCAATACATATGGACCATAGTCAAATGTTGCCTCTGAATCTGGACAAAACGAAAACAAAAATCAAAGCATATTTCATCAAGCAAGAATGCCATTATTACAGTTACCATAGTGACTAGAGGGCAGCAGGCAAGAACATTACAGTGTCCTTACCGAAAAATCTGAAGATCCATTTCTCACTGTGTACATGTAAATAAGAACCTAGGTTAGTTTTAGACTTGACGCATATTTTCTGACACACTTTCCAGCCTCTCAATGCCTCCTTCTCCTCAAATGGTTATTCATCACATACTGCACACCGATGGCTTGCTATCAACGTGCATTTTGTTCACCGCTGAACAAAAGTGTCACTCAAGACGTCTTCAGCATTTTGGTCCATTAAAATTATTGGACAACTGCGTACATTAAAAATGTCTAGTTAAACTTTACCAGTTTATCTTTATGATTTGATTGACCAAGGCTGACCCCCATCCCCCCAAAACAAACACTATTGGTAATAGTTGGTCTCCTTGATACAGGCAGCCAGCTACTTACTGAGTGGCTTGATGACTTTGACAATAGTCTGTGTGACCAACAGAGCTTCTGAGGTGATCTTGTAGAAGGAATCCCCGACTGCTGACACAACGGGCTGTGTACGATCGAAGAAAATCAAACAGGCTTCATGGTTCCTGCTGCCTTACTTGAATGTAGGGCCATTTATATCTATCAATCCTCTCTCCAAGCATAAACAAAGTTCTTTAGAAATAAACATATCAGGTTGAACTTACAGATGTATAACTTTGGTTGATACCACATAATGGCATTATCAACGTCTACGATCCTGTATTTTTCCCTCATTAAACCCCTCATGAAATCTTCCCACCCCTTTCCTGTAAAATGCTGCAGACCACAGCATTTCTCTGACAAGAAAATACTGGATTGTTGATATTATCATTAAACTCCCCTCAATGATGTTTCTCTCCACAACCTGCCAAGAGCCAAAATATCTCACAGTGGCCTCCCAAAAACCCCGTTTACAAAAGAATCAACATTAAAGAATATCAGTAACATACACCTGCTACTCAACCTGACTTATGTTGGCCTATCCCCTAATCTTTATTTTCATGACATACCAGTCCAGCCAGAGAAACTTCCTGTCACCCAAAGACACAGATCCTCCAAATCCCACACTACCCAAGCCCAATCCAGATGTCCAAATGTAGCAAAATATTAAAAAATATAGGAGTAAGGGAGTATCTTTTGAAATCCCAGTAGCAGGGGCGAAATTTTTGGGGGTGATTAGAAATCCACTAACAGAGAGGTTTTAAAAAATAAAGTGACTTTTCAGGGCTTTTAGTGGTTAGCTGGGGATGAATTCTCAGGCAAATGCCTCTTCTGTGCTAACTCACAAACCCTGAATAATTTAACCTCTAGGAATCAACAATTGGAAGTCAACAATGCTTAAATCCAAAACAATGCCTCAAAATCCCTCCAATAATTTGATTATCTACAAACACCATCCCATGAGGAGGCGTGGAGGATGTAAATGTGATGAACTTACGGGCACAATGACGGCCATATGGGGGTGGAAAACTTGAGGGTTATGGTTGACCATCAGACAGTTGAGAAATGACAAGGTGTCAATCTTCATATTGGAACTGCTGTTCTTGTCCCTGCATGGTAGGAATAGTTATAATTAAGATTGCCTCTGCGGAAGACACTCTTAACCAAATTCTGGAGTTTATCTCCCCGACAGCATCAACGAAAACCAAATCCAGTGTGCAACACTTGTAACTTGACATTGCTTGATTGATATTATACGCCAACATCTGTCAAGACATTGAAACCAATCTGTATCCGCCCCGAGTTGAAGTGCACCCCAAAGCGGCATAAACAAGACAGATGGTAGTAAGTTTTCCAAGCAGGTTCTTGCGCTACGCGCACTCAGCGTGCTCCGCGTCAAACGCGCCATTGATCCCATTACAAGCGCGCGCCTATGCGGTGAGTACTAAAAAAAACACGCCCTCTTTCGTTCCACTCCGAGCGGATTGTTCCACTCACTAGACACAAGTTGAATGGAATGAGGTGTCAGTCCATGAGCAGTCCAGGTAAGTTAGTTCAAATTTCACATTCAGTTTCAGCACAGTATCTAGGTGGTAAAATTAAAGCTTCAACTGTACATGCTTTGAAACTTAGACGTAGCCCTGGGACACATCCTTATATCCTAAAACTACCATTTACAAATATTTCCATCTTCAGCTGGATCTAGAATGTCAACATACAATTATGCCAGGAGCACAAAAATGTAAGTAAACACTTTTCTGAGTATTACAGCATTTATTCAAGTTGACACTTGAGCACTATCATCTAGGAACAGTCTCAAGATAGTTGCATTTTAGTGAGAACGTGCAGAAACAAAACATGTCTGGCTTATCACGGTCACTGGAATTTACTTAACCTCATTTTAATAAGTAAGATTTCCCTTAAACATTGCAGTAAATACTTGCAAAGCGCCTATCTCTTCCAACGGCATCTATTAGATTGAAATCTTTTTGTTGACAAAAATTTTGATTTATGTTTTCACTGATTTCCATCGAGACTTTTAGCAGCGTCAGTGTCGGAAAGGTAACTATGATTTAGGCACAATGCATCACAAACACGTGCACGCAGCACCTGTGCTGTGCATGATGTAAGAGATTTTTGAAGAAGCTCGTTAGATGTACCGTCAAAAGGCCATAACATCATTGTTTGTAATGCAACAGTAAGGTTGCTCTTTATTACATCTGCTAGGGGAACTCCCAAGCTACAGAGGTCGCTGTCCACGTGGGTCTATATACAGGGGTGTGAGTGGAATATAAAAAAAATAGCTGAAATAGATGAAGTCGCGAGAGCGAAGCATATACGGGGGGGGCTCAATTTTAAAATGTAGATGCATTGTGATGCATAATATTATAACAGCCGTCAGAAAGTGAAAAATAATAGAGAAAATTCCGAAGCAGTTACTTAGAAAACAAGGTTTATTTTTCAGAAAAGTCTCAGAGGTTTGTGCACAGAAGCATGAAGTGTTGTCCGTATGTGGAATCTTTCTAAATGAACTAGTAATAGGTATACTAAAATTGTAACCATTGAGGTTTGTAGAGTGAGATGGCTCTCTTTCCAACTGATATGAGCATGTTTTCAAAATTTCGGTTCTTGAAATAATGCACATTGCGCGCGTAGCCTACATCACATGTCCAGGCTTTTGTATTTCTGGGCATGGACCGTGTTACTTGCCCGTCAAGTCTATGGTGTACCCCATTGATGTCCATTTCCACGGATTTGTATTTTGAGGATCGGTCTTATCAAAGGCTGTATCAAAGTCAGAACCTCTTTGGACAATTGTAAGTAAGTGTTGCACTGATATTTCAGTGAGTTTATGTCCAAAAATTTGTTGAAAGCCCACACAAAACGATGCAAAACTGTGTGAGAATGCACGACACAAGAAGAACTTTGCGCACCCTGCACCAGCTGTTATGGAGCCCTCTATCAGCAAAAGCGAAAATCTTCTGACCTTACTTCAAGCTGCAAATTTACTATGAATTTAAGCTACCACGAGTTATAGTGGAGCTTGTTAGTCACTACTTCTGCTCATGCAGGAACGGCGGTAACGAGTCCCACTAACACATATATGAATATTGATATTTCAGTGGCAGCCAATCACTGCACAATGACGGGATGGTCCGAGGATACTGTTACACACAAGGCTTGCTCTGCGCCGAATACATGCCTGCACACAGATATATATATATATACACTGTACACACGTACGGGGCAGACACGTTCATGTACAGAGTACATGTACAGTAGATTCAGTCATATGCATTACGATGCTCCTGTACGGTTCGGTGTGGGAAAGAGGACGTGCATGGTTTGGCCTGGCTATTGTGTCAATAGAAAATGGGGAAAAACAAAACCAGAAAAATTGGTGCTTACGGAAGGAAGAAAAATGAGGAAATCTGGCCCGTCGATAGCAAAACAGCAGAAAATTAAATTCAGCATTTTCAACAAAAAAGCAGAAATCTGCTTAAAAGTGGAGATTGCCCAACCCCAGTATATATTACACTGTGACAACAAGAGAACTCAATCCTGGGCAGATTCAGGCACAAAAGTGAACGTTAAGCCGGGCGATATGGGTGACACGAGCTTTTTGTAACGGACATATCCTGAGTAGCTTACCCCAGTGAGAACTGTATGCCAGGTATAATGGCCGGGATGTGTTCTGCCAGTGCACCTGGTGAGACGCTAATCAACTCAGTCAGCAGTGAGAAACAGCCTTGACGAGTCTTGATACTCTTCTCCCTCATCTGCTTGTGCAAAGCCCGAACAATGTCTGGCACCTGCAGCCTCAACATTGAAATTGGCCTGGTTGGAGGCGTGGGGACAAAAGGAAGGAAACGATGAGCTGGTGAAGTGAACTGGTAACTTTCCGTTGCATCAAACCCACCCACATTCAATGTTAGCTTGATTCCAAAGGATTCAATGAGCTCCATGTATGAATGACACCGTCACAATACAGTCATGAGGCCGGATGTCTTTTTGCAAACTGTAAGATATGTGCTTAGGTACTGGGTGTAATGCACCCATGGCTCAGGTCATCCAAGTGGTCCAACAATTAGCCTCACGTCACATTGCCTTGATATTGGAGGTCATGATGACAATTTCTGGAAGGCCCTAAATGTAAATTGTCTACCCTGCCATGTTTGAAGCATATTACTTCAATATTGCTACTATATGTAACAATGTCAATTGGGGGAAAATTGCTCAGTGACCAATTCATATTTACACGGATGTTTCTTTGAAAATATCTCTGTGCATTTTATGACAATTTTAGCTCCTTGGCTGAAGTAGCTCTGAAACTTTTGGAACACTAAACACTTAGCTTTCTCCAACTAGAAACAGCATTAATGAAGTTTCTACATTTTTAAAGGTGCATTCTTAAAGGTACAGTCCATCCTTTGTCATTTGTGCATTATATTCCTTCGAGGCAACAAACTTCCTCAACATTTAAAAGAGGGGTGTCTCAGAACCACCCTGATGAAGTTGCAGACTTACTGAATACTGTATATTTCAAGAAAAATGATATTCTAGGATTTCAATTACAGATCAAAAGTTGCTGAGTCGTGTTTTGAATTGCACCTGAATTACGCACCTGGGACCTATTCTCATGTTCAGCTCAATGCAGCTATGCGATGTCACGCACTGAACCAACGAATGATAATAACCGCATGCATGCATGTTGCATCAACACATTTCTGATTGCAATTTTCCAAAAACACATCTTCAGACGCACTGTTGGAAATGGCCTTCTTTTATTGCTTTTTTTTTCCAAATTAGCAGTTTACCAGAGGGAACGCATGTAACTTCACAAATATGCTTTTCAACAATTTCGTCCTCTGCTTTTTGGATAAGTGCAAATGATGGACTGTACCTTTAAAAATCACAATGAAATACCGTCCCCCACTCCACACAGTTAAGTGGTAGTAGTGGAATACCAAAATTTCTTTATTGTTGTATTTGCATGTTAATTTTAAACCACAATTTTTGTTGATGCGAATTTTTGTCTTTTTTCGTCCTCCATATTGATGACAGAACGCCAGATAGGTTTCATATTTCTATACAGATAGAGGGTGCATCCCCTTATCATCAAATTAAAAACAGAAACATAATTATCACAAATTTAAATAAGACCAATTTTTTTCAAACTGAGATGTTGATTTAAAGTCTTGAGAATGGAATATTAACAAGCTGATAGTCAAGAGAGAGAAAACAAAGAAGTATTGAAATCACTGACCCCTCCTCATGTTCCATGGAGTCTGGATCATAAAATCCAGTCACTATTGGTTTGGTCTGCTTGAGAAGGGTTATGAAGGCATGAAAGATGTCGGACTTGACATTTTCCTCACGCTCTGTGAAAACGAAAAAATATCAACATGGAAAAGAGAAGCGACCACGGCAATGCACACACTGTTGACTGTCGGAATGCATAAATGCATATGGCATTTTGCACAGTTGAAATACACCTGCAAATCTCCGTTCTTATCCTTCAAGGAATAAAAATTCTTCAACCTAAAAGGCTGATTATCATCTGATCAGTGAAGACGGTTACATTGCAACAACATTTGGAAATGAAAATGGCCATACAAGAAAATAATTCAGCAAGGAATGGAGGTTTGAATATTTGAACCTCACAATACATTTTCCTTTAAGGTCAACCAAATTTTGTCCAATGTTTTAAAACTAAAATTCTTGATTCAGACAATGAGTAAATTCTGAAAACAATTTAAGAAGTTCTCTATTCCGCATTAAAGTACATGTGACAAGGGTAAAGACAGCAAACTGTTTCATTTTTATGACTGTCATATAAAAAGGAAACTTAAAACAAACTACAGTAATATTCATAACTCTGTGTACTGAAAAAAATGTCTCTTTTGGAGTAATTTATAAAACATACAACTATTAGCATAAAAAATTATTCACGATCATAATCTGTGAGAGCAGCATACGACTGCTAATGGACTTCACAAAGGTTATACCTTTAAATCTTGAAATAAGAGCTGGAGAGACCGCCCGATAGAACTCATTGAGCATTTCATGTCTGGAGCCGACGATTGCCTCTAAGCATTTAGCTGCAGAGCGGCGTACCTTCCAACTCATATCATCATCATCACTGTACTCATCATCCGACTCTCTGCAAAGACAAATACACTGATGATTCATGTGAAGTGCGACATGCAACACATTGAGCACAACGAGTAAAAGACCTACACATTATGTCACCCAACCTGACAAACTGAGTCACAACTGGCCAGAACCCGGTTTGGGTCACAGACATGTCAAGGAATCTTGCACAATGTAAAGCAATGGAAAGCCTCAACATTTTTCGCCCAAATAATGCTCATTTCTCCAAGAGGCCAACCAAAACAAGAGATCGTTTTGATCGTTCTGAAGTAAATTTATCCAGTTACTGAAAATCTGGCACTGAGACTGGTATTGTGAGATTGGCTGCAACAAACAATCACCTATTTTTCACTTGGTGTGCAACTTCACCCGAATTTTTAATCGCATAAACTTTCAAGGTAGACGATTGGCTTTGCAAACGAAGGTCTCTGGATACCAACACCTATCCAGAGAAGAACCCTTCCTGATCCTACAACAAAGCATGACATATAAATGCTTCTCAACAAGCGAATTGAAAAAGTCACTTTGACCAAAAACGCTGCGCTGTGGTAAAATCATACAGTAGCCAGCAGGTGTTGCTGCTGGTAATTTGTGGTCTGCACGGCGACCATACGGCAGCGACCAGTATCGCTGCTTCAGTGTGCAGCTTGCTACACAGTCTCACCCCTCTTCCTCCTCTTCGGCATCTGCATCCATGGCGTCTTCATCCTCGTCACTCTCATAGTTGTAATTGGGATCATAGCAGATGTACTGCAGGCACAACTCAATGATCTGAAAGAGCAGAGAAACACTCTGACGGCTGTGCTTCACAAATGTGTCAGCATGAAATGGAGTTAAATTCAGGGGGATGGGGTACATCGGCAAAGAAAAACAAACCAGGTATGTTGCCGACTGCTATGCTTCCACTGAACTGATGCCATGATTACGACGAACAAATCACGTGGACTTTCATGAAAATTTCAATAAAATCATTCTTCACACTAAAGACAAGACAATTTACTATTCATAGAAAGAGCCGTCTTCGCGGGCTTTACTTCACCTAGTCACAGAGCATGAGGCAATGTTGTGGGCGTATGATTGTGGGACAAACTATGATCAGTGGTGGTGGGAGGTACCAAAAACAACGACTTAGATGACGCTCAGGCCAAATGAGTATCTTGAGTCAACTCAACAGCTTACAATCTGTAAGCAACGCCTGAAGCATACGTACCGTTGAGACATGTTGGGATACTTCTTTTGGACAACGCCTGACAAAGGATTCAAAGGCCTGTTGAGGGAATGTACAAGGGGTTTTTACCACAAATATGCTGAACAGCCCTACGCACAGTTACAGCATGTGCTAAATCAGTCCATTGATTAAGTTAGCAAAGACTTTTATGTTGGTTGTACACTTTGTGGGGTTCAAATTAAAGGAATAGACTTGGCAAGGACCCAAGTTTAAGTCAGCAGCCATGTAGACCAGGATAGTCAAGCAGTATTTTTTTAAATTCTTGCCTGTAACAAAAAGATTTTTCATATTAACAAACCACTTGTGTGAACCCTTTTGAGAAGAATTTTTGACAAGTCTCTGGGTTTGACTTTTTGGAGACATCTTTCTGGATCTTTATGCAATTAATATGGTAATTTGTGGCGATATTTGGTGTGCTTTCTAGGTTTAATATCTCACTGCTGTACTGGACTTTCAATGCTCATTTTAAGTTAAACCACAGATTTAGTTTGTTTACAATGATCCCATAAATGTCTTTAAATGGTTTCAGTTTGTTTCATATTTGTAAGGTGTTTTTGTTCCTCAAATGTATCACATACCTGGATGCAGTATTCACGTAGTTCATCATCGTCATCAACCCTGCAGAATTTCACAACCAGTGGCATTATCTTCTCCAAATGTTCTCCTACTCGGTGACCCGCATGGCGACTGTAACCAAGGAGATGCCACAGTAAGACAAATGAAGGAATACACCACACTCCCACGGGGGAGATATGTGAACTTGATTTAGACATAGCAAGTAACATTATTCAAGTTTTCACAATGAATGCAGTTCACTTCAGCTTGTATACATACCTGATAGCACCAATACACTGAATGTATGTCCTGGTAGTGGATGGATTCTGGTTTTCTCTGAGCTCGTTCATAAGGAACTCCATCAGATCAGCGAACAGCTTATTGCTGCTGCTCATGACCAAATGGCCTATGAGCCAAAATCAAAAACAAAAATGCTTTCACAAAGAAGGCCAGAATTTTACCCTAACCCTTACAGTACAGTGTAAATCTCAGAGATTTGCTTGATTTCATCTGGTTAAGGATAAAAGGCCCCCTGCAAAAATTTTCGCGTTCCAGTGAACCTTTGAATGCGCGAAGGTAACCAATTTAACTCCATTTCCAGTACTCTTATATTTTATACTGCGTTTGGGGACCTTTCCGATTTCTATGTTGAAACTTACATGTGTTTCCATATTCATGAGCAAAATCTATCATTTAGATAAGACTTGAAGCTATGCACGGTGGAAGTACTAAATTACGTTAGGCTTGCGGCTGCACCACGTATAAGAAAATATCTCTTTTATGAGTGTGTGGTTCTGAGAAGAACTAGATATCCCCTACACTCTGAAAAGAGATATTTTCTTGTACATGGTGCCACCGCAAGCCTACCAAACTTATCTATCATTTTGAAGGAAGATTTGATATATTTTTCCATAGCTGTGGTCATTTATGATTTTGGGTTTTTTTATTCCTGTGGAAAGTGACCAAAAGCAAAATTCAAATATATAAAAACCAATCAAAAACAAACTCCTAAAAGATTTAACACCTACAGGATGCTTTCAAATGTATTTTATGAAGCTGAGAGATAAAGTTATTTGGAATACTCCACACTGTTGTACATGAACATACACACCTAGCGCTAGGATAGCTCTCTTACGTACAGCCATCCTAGGACTGTTCAGCTGAGGCAGGAGAGCACTCTGTATTGCAGAGTGGAAGCTCATCAACAATCCTGAAAGGCAAGGGAAGTATCGCTGCAAATTCATTCCATGTATTTCACCTATCTGAAAATGTAAATGGTTGTTAAACCTCCTGGGTTCAGGTAAGCGACATCTCTGTCCATGTAGATGCACGTGTATTAATGCAGAAATAAACGTTGCTGTATCGAAGCAGTGTTTTGGGCACTACTCCGCCAAGTGGCTGATGTCAAGTATCTTGATTGCCATCTTTTGTGTATTTCAGGCGGAACTTATCCAAGGCCCTTATTCGCTTGACGTCGGATGACGTGTAAACGCACACAGTTTGCCTTATTTGTTCCACAGAGGACGTGCGCACTCGTTTCAGACTTTTTTGTTCATTTCCGCAGTTGATGTATTAATGCGTCGTGCTTGGTTGTGTCATAAATAAATTGCAATTTCGAAGAATTTGCAGGGAAAAAACCCAGCCCCGGCAGCTTTTTCGGGTGAGAAAATCCAACGTAAACTGGCCACGGCATTCCTTTCAGATTTTTCAAGAGTCTTATCAAAAATAAATGAAATGTCCACACAAACATGCATGCGTATTGCAAAGATCCTTCTCATCTCTGTGGGTGCTACACTGTCAACAAACTTTGCCAGTACGCTGTTTCTTTCTTGGGTTTTTGTTTTATCAGGCAAACCAGTCTTTATGAGATAAGACTAGTGCATCAGATCACTTGTGATAAACTGCCTTGCGTTGAAAACTAACCACTTGATGGTATATAGGCCCCACATCATAGCATAATGGAAAATTTCAATAGTGTGTCTGACAAGAAAGCTCACAGTAATCAAACATTAAATGAACCGATTCAGTTGATGCAGCGTTAACCCCTTCGCTACGGAAGACTGCTACTACCCACCTTTGTGTGAGGATTAGTGCATACCACACATACAGTCTATTCACCATGCAGCTGCTGGTTTAATGGGGCCTGCTGCTGGACAAAGCCCTCCATTCAGGGCATACCACAGCCCAGCAGTCGCGGTCAAAATAATCCCACCATGAAAGGTTAAGATGTTACGTTTATCGTTTCGACGTACTGACATGATCGAACAAAACATTTACCGACTGCCGCGATGTGAAACCTTTTACTCTGGAGTCTAAAAACAGCGTCCAACATCATAGTAATCAACAACTATTAGGAGTACACTGAGCGTGCTCACAAGGTATGTACCATAATAGTAATAGTATGTACCATCTAAGTAACACTCTGTGTTGATGGCTTGAATGTGATAATGCCTATTCATTCTGTTTATTTATTATCACAGTAATCCCAGGAAAAGTAAAGCACCTACCTCCGAATCGGATAAGAAGATCTCCTAGTATATCCAAAGCCTCTAATTTGACAGACACATCTTCTTGCTGAGCCATAAAAAAGAAACATGATGTGACTTAATTACATTCCAATAGTGTAAACACTTGTCAACTTCAAAGAATTATTTACACAGGGGAAAGGAGCCCTGTTGACCAATGGAGATTGGGTATCTGCAGCAGTGGCTGTGACATTGTTGTAATGCGTTCACTCGCTCAGCTCCATGCCATCAAGGTAACATACTAAACATGTACATTAAACGTGCACAGACATACATGTAGAGTGTACACTGCCCTGCAAAGTAGGTCTGGAAACACCACACGGGCCAGAGATTGAACAGATGCCCTCTGAGCTATGTCAAGAGTACTTTACTGCCAGAGCTCAGTATGAATAAACCCAATGCCATTGTCATAGCTGCTGCACACAAGACAGGGAACCATCATATTCGGCACAGCCATGAATTCCTAGATGTACACCAGGCACTGGTGAATGTCTGTATGCTGACAAATCAAGCTTTTTTTAGTGGGAGTTGTTAGTTAAGTTTTCAAGGATGGGAATTTTCAACACAGGAAAGTGTGAACTTTATGTGTGCCAAAATAACACCATCAAAGACCATCTGGCTCCTCTTGAGTGAAACACTCAGTTCCTGCGACACATTCTATTTAAACCAGGGAACAAACGCAGGAAAGAAGAACTTGCCGTAGAATTCTAAAGTCAGACAACATCCACAAAAGACACTCATAACGCGTTATAAAATATGTCACACAAAATGGGAGTGAGACGCTTACGAAGTTTATCTGGAGAAATCCTTAAAGACAACCAGACCCCCCTCTCTTGTTCTCATTCAGAGCGGATATTGGAAGAACTGGGGCTCAACAACACACAAGATTGAAGAAACCTACGATATTACGGGTAATATTTGGATACTTACCTTGGCTATTGCATTGGTCAACCGTCCTGTAATGCTCTTACAGATATTGGCGGCCAGCGGGCTGGACGCGGGAGGCAGTTCGTTAATCACCGTCTTCAGACCTGACACAATCAAAGAACAGAAATATGACAAGAAACCATTACATTCTCTCCCATTACGTCGTATTGTGAGTGGTATCTCCTCCTTGAGTTGAAGTGCGCCCTCACCGGCAAAGAAGAGACAGGCCGGTGGGAAGTTTTTCGAGCCAGTTCACGCTGGTGCCAGTGCCAACGAGGAGACCGTACATTCAGGCACGAACCTGCATGCAGACGCAGTGAGTTTCCACTTAAGGACATCCCTGCTACTTCAAAATACGCCCTCTTTTGTTCCCATTTGGAGTGGATATTGGCAGAATGGGGCACAACAACGAAAAACGCAGTGCAACAGTCCAGAAACAACATGCCATAGTCGGAAAAAATACAAACCAACTTTGCTAATTTCAAACCATCCTGTGTGAGGCCCGCACAATGTGGATTCTTCAGATACCAAGAAAAATGGAAAAAAACCCAAATACTTCTTAATGTCATAATCTCCTGAAATGTTTCCAGAATGCAGCAGACATACCAATGCTGGATATATCCCGCAGCTGCTCCTTCTCTGAAAGCATGTTGTTACACAGATTATCCACGATGGTTTCAACTTGATACTCCTTCACCTTGGAAACCAGTGGACCGAGACTGCAACAGACAGACAAAAAAGTGTCCTCTTGCATTGCATACATGTATATGTGCATCATGCGTATCGTGTTATTACATTCATTACAAGCACAGGTGGTGTGTTATACCACACAAAGGAATGAAAAGAACCCACTCTTCTCCAGTGAACAACATACCGATGCAATGCATCACTGGTAAAAAGGTTTCGCCAACAATGGGCTACTTTTGAGACACTTGGTGGCAGCAAACACGCTGGTCCCACCTAACCAGTCTGTTGTTGTTTTATGTCATTTTCAGCAGGTGGGCATTTAGCTCAAGCACGACGCAGGCGAGTGTGCATGGGTCACGTGAGGCCGTGACGCACGAAAGTATGTGTGCTATGAACGTTTTCAAAACGAGTGGATTCGGCTTAGACTTTGGTTTCGTTGGTTCCAGCCATTTTCAAACAGCGTTCAAAACCACATGTTCAAGCTCTGACCGAAACCAGCAAAAAGAGAAGTCTAAGCCGAATCCACTTGTTTAGAAAACGCTTTATGTATGCTGCCATCATGCATCACAAAGTCTCCCACTAGACTGCACGTTATCCTCTACCGCTGTGTATGACCAATGTTCTACATGTACATTCAACAGTGACTGAAGAACACATGTACAGCTACAGGCAGGGAGAGACTGGTCCCATCCCACTGAAGAATTATAGGAAATCACAGCTAGTCCTAATGTGATGCTTCTATTGGCCCTTGTGTGTAACATATTTCTGCTGACAAATATATTCTTCTCATGTGTCTGCTGATGACGTGATTGGCATCACATGGGCAGATGCACTCTGAAATCCAGGGGATGTTAAGTCCATGGTTAGTGCAAGATTATTCATGGCGTTGTAAATGTTTTTCCTGTCAAATGTGTCTGATCATGTCCTATGGCAAGTTTTGGCAATTAAATTAAATTAAATCACCCCAACCCTCCTCAATCCTTTAAAGTCCTTTGGGTGGTTTTGAAGGATTTCGGAAGATTGAAGGTGAATGGCAAAGTGCATGGCTGATTGCGAAGGATGCCATGAGTGAAGGTCGTGGGTTAGAGCTTGTGTTGTTCTTGCTCAGTCATGCATGAATTCAGCCCGATATTTCTTCTCAATCAACCACACTGCTCAAGAATGCCATTCACACTGCTAAACATAATGACGGGAATTGCCGGAATATTTTGAAGGATTGAGGCAGTGGGCACACCTCCAAATAACATTTTCAGGAGGTTTTTGGAGGATAGAGGCTGAATGCAATTTTTTTTCATGTCGAAAATCAGAGGATTTTGGAGGACCGAGAATGTTTCCCAGTAGAAAGACCTGGAGGAAAGGGTTGATATCACCAGCAATTCTGTGGCTCATTTACCAGAATGCATGACCAATATCCGCTGAACTTATGTTCACTTGCTAGGAGGAAAATATAGAATATCTGATCAGCACAGTAACTTGCTTAACTGCACACCGCACTACGGGAACAGTTACATCCTAATTTCTTAATACAAAACATGGAGGAATTCCTCCCCATTTCAATGTCCACTACTGGTCCCCATATGTACATTCACAGTGTGAAGGACAAGGTAGGAAATGGGAGCTCGTTTAGCACAGAGAGAAAAGAAATATCACATGGCAAGGCAAGGCAATTTGATCAACACGACATGGAAAATTACCATTTGACTGCAAGATTTTGCACCTCCCCGTTTTTATCTTCAAGCAATTTCAACAGCATTCTGACAACCTGTGGAATGTACATGCACAAACATATCAAGATTAGTTGCTTGACATTTATTCTGTTTATTTATATTTTTGGCAAATCAACAGGCAATGTAGGTCACGTGTTGTTTCACTTGTCATTGTTTGTTTCTCATTGTCTTTTCAGCATAATTTGTTGTTAGCTTTGTCAGTCTAGTTTCTTGTCTTAATAAGCCAGTTCTATATTTAGACTTTGTCTTCTGAATATGCCTCTCTTATTGTCCCTTTTCTTCTCATTTGTGTCTGAATCATTACTCTTGTATTTTGTCAAAAATCATTTGTTTATTGACTTGTATAATTCAACAAAATACTTTGCAATATGGAAATAAATACTGAGGTATTCCAAATTAAATGACATTCATTCCCCTCGGAATTGAAGGTAGGTCCAAAAATCGTCATTACTTTCTTGAAAAAGTTACAGGGCCTGACATTTCAATCCTAGAAGAATCTGTCTCTCTCTTGCCTTGGAGAAAGATTCTGCTACACATAAGATCAAAACACAAGGCCTTCACAACTCTATTGATATGCATATGTTTCAGGCCACTGTGGCCTGAAGGCACTTTGCAGCAGTCTTGGTATTTTATTTTGCCTTTCCAATCAACCTTTTTTTCATTCAGTTTAAATTAATTGAAAGATCATTTTGGGGGTTGGTATATGTTGTTTTACCCTCCTTTGGTTTTACAGCACAAATGTGCACAAATGCCCACAGTCACTGGTGAGCATGTAGTTTCTATATGAGCCTCAAACATGCACAGGTTCAGTGTGTACACAGTAGGTTGTCAGCACAAAATGACCCAGGGTCTTTTGTGCAGTCCTCTTCACTGCATTTGGTTTACTGCACAATGATGCACATGAAACAATGAAGCACAGTTGTTGGGCAGCACAAAAGTGCAATCTGATATTCCTGTGAGGGACTGTTGGTGCAGTGCACAACACGACACAGCTGTGCTTCTTTGAGGTGTTCACCAAATGACCCAAAGAGTGTTTTCAGCATAGGAGGGTTAATAATATACAATCATAGAGAAGTGAGTGGTCTGTTTCAACATCCTCAAAAGGAACGTATATATTCCACATAGTATCTTTACTCAGCAGAGCTCTTCAAAAAAGCAAAAAAAAAAGAAGAAAGATAAGGAACAATGTTGTTTAGAAACTGCATGCTGAGATGCTATTAACACGTACATGCATGCACAATATATACCATTCAAATGTTAATATAACTACATGTAGAAGGAATTTCCGCAGAAAGCAAGCTATGCAATTGCATATGGTAACAGAGATCACAAACTACAGTAACACTGCTGTTGGTCTCACCTTTCTTTCGCTATCATCATCCAACTTGATAGAGTCCTTCTGGAGCTCAGACATCAGGTCATTTGTGGCCATAAAACGAAAATCTTTGTCACTAGATGTCATCTGCCATGGAAAACAAAAACTATCTGGGCTATCTTAATTGAATAGTTGACACAATCCGAACAACATACACAAACAACTGGCCCCAAGGTAAAGTTTGGTTCTTCTTGTGTTTGAAGTACAGCAGGAGTTGAGCATGGCATAAAAACATACGGTAAAAGTGAAGGAACCTGTCAGCTCTAAAGAGGCAGAATGATGCAATCTTCTGGTTTTAAACACTGCCATCTCCGAGGATGGACAAAAAAGAGAAAAGGCAAAAGTCAGGGAGGGAAATTGGAAGGAAAGAATGTTTGCTTCTTTCCGGTTGAATGGGAAAGGGCCCCTTCCTTTACACCGGTCCCCCTTAACTAGGAATTTCTTTCTATTTTCATCTATTTAACTTTTTTTGTACTATTTCCTGCTTTACTATTTCCTGAAAGACTTTGAAATCTAAAACAAGAACATTATTTCATCCAAACAACTTGTGGCACTTCACAAGTTTATCATTACCAATTCAACTGAACATTCAGACAGCTTTAGCCACACCTTGTTACAACAATAAAACAACAGAGTACTGCAGACTATACCAGGCATGTGTGTCTCTAATGTGGTGCCCACATCACTTGTATCCCAAGTCATGCCAGTTTTGCACTGACTTAGGCTTGCTGTGACTGTGGCTTTAAAATATTTATTTTAACTCAGACTGGTTCTTATGTTGTTTTTTAAAGACTTTTTTCCTAATTGCTACACAAAATCCAATAAGCTGTAGGCCTACCCAAAAGCTATGGTCCAGTAACAAGGCCTAAAAGGGGTGCAAGTAACACCATCTCGCGCCTGTATTTCCAAGTTCTGAACCTCAAGTCTGTGATTCTATGGTCACCAGGTGAGACTAATGTTGAAATTAGTTCACTATGAACACCAACCACTACACCTGGCTGCACGCTAGGAGGCAAAATAGTGACCTTGCCGACCAGGGTTTACAGGCCCCCAGTCATTGTTAGTCATGTTCTCTGAGCATCATGATTAGGCATGTCAGGAAAATAGGCCTACATGTAGGCCTACTCCCTTTCTAAAGTTTTACTTTCAGTTTCACACAGTTTTCCTCGAAGTAAATGTTGCCCCTTTTTTCAATCATTAACTGTCAGTGTCGAGAATTCAAATAGTCGAAGACAGGGAACTGTGCTGTAACATGCCTAAGACTGGTCAAACTCTGTCGGGGGGATCGATGGGTTCAGAACAATCACCGACAATGAATCAGTTCACGGAGGTACAACATGTGCAACTGCCAAGCCCACAGCGTAGCGCCGACGCCACGGGCATGACGGGCGCTCATCACGGTTGCTTTAATTTGACTGAGGTCAAAAACCTTGCTAAACTTACCTTCTCCAAAAGATTGGAGATATGATACGAAACACTAGCCATGGCTAACTTGTTTCTCTTCGATCACACTTCAGTGGAAAGGCTACATAAAACTTCTGTTCTGGCCCCACCAAATATGACCATAGCCAACCAAATGGCAGAGTGCGCGTGCGCTCTTACATTGGGATTCAATGACCTCTATCAAAAGAGGGCGCTTTTCATTTTGACAATGGCTTATTTATTTATTCCATTTCTTTACCCAGGGTATGCCCAGTTTCAAACTAGTTTCCATAGGGGCCCTGCGAACATAAATTAATTCAATAGTTAGAAACTCATGATGAAAAGTAAAATTGACAAATACGACAAACATTAATATTTACAAATACAGACTACCACAACATCATACACACGTGAAGGCATCAATACGGGCGATTCACAATAGTGCGCCGGAGTTTGCAACGCGTTGGCCAATCACAACGCACGAAATTTGTCGACCCTTTCCAATCGCGCATTTGGTCGACAAATTTCGCGCATTGTGATTGGCCAACGCGTTGCAAACTCTTGGAGGTGCACTGTTGTGAAATGCCCGTATTAAACAATGATCACGGGATGGGCGAATACCCCGCACAAAAAACTCTAAGGGTAATTCCCGGGAAATGGGGAAATTCCCGATCCGGCTCCAATGAACATTGGCAACCAAGTGAACAACTCCATAGATCAGCATTTTGGACTAAACAACACTAGCAACACTAGCAAACAACACTGGCCTTCCGTAGTTCTGATTTGAATGTCCCTAAGGAGTTTATACTTCTGAGTTGCTCTGGCAAATTGTTCCATATTTTTGCACCTTTCACCGCAACATTTTGAGCGTAGCATTCTTTTTTGGCTAAAGGGACTTTAAGTGCCTTGTTAAATGAGTATCTCGTTTCACGAATTTGTGTGAGTGGGATAAACAGATTTGTCATATACATAGGAGCTAATTTGTTTAGATATTTAAAAACAAGAACAGTCTTTTTAGATCTAACTCTCTCGGAAGATGGCACCCAGTTCAGTGTAGCAAACATATTCGCTGAGGGGGCGAGAGAGGTACATTTGAGAATTATCTGTGCAGCTCTTTTTAGACATTTGTGGTGTCGTGAGATATGGTTGCCGGACCCAAACCGTTTTGCACTCCCTGTTGTATTGTATTGAGTTCTGCATCTTACCATTCAAGCTGTTGTCAAGCACCTGATTTAAAAGTACATGTATGCTGTCCTCTTCAAATCTGGATTTTCCAATAGGCCTATGCACAATTGTTAACCAATCTTGCTCCTGATGTTTTGAGTGTAAAAATTGGATTTCAGTTTCTACACAGGAACTGAACTTGATCAAACCATTAGTCAAACCAATCTACAGTGCACATAAAGCATGCTGAAACTGGTGAGGACACTAAGTTTCTTGGGTAATTGAGTTAAATTGAACAGAGATGGAAATTGACCTTCGACTTGTTTTTAGACAAAAAATGAAAAAAAAAACTTGTTTATGTTTAAACTAAATTAATAAAGGCTAGCCGACTTCAAGGGACAGTACACATTTTGCTATCCAAAATGTAACTAACAAAGTTATTGTTCAAAATCCAACAAAAATTATTGTTCAAACAATCATATTCTATTCTCAGCATGTGAAGCATTCATTTCAGAAATGCACAACCGAATTTTCAGTATTTCATGCATTGATTAATTGCCGTTTACGTAGAACCATGGAACCGGAAGTTAACGTGCAACTTCAGCGATCGTCCAATGGGAGCCTGCAGATCGTGGCCCGTCCTCCTTTGTGGCGAATTCACTTACGAACCGGATAGAGGGGACGCCAGGCGCGTGTAAATTGTCCCATTACGCACGAACATTATTTGGAACCACGCTGACGCCTACGCGTATGCATGAAACGCGCTTGAGTGCGTGAGAAGTGACGCGTATTTAATGTTACCTCGCGCACGTGCGCATGCGGCTACCACTCCCCCGTCTCCGGCCCATAGTCAAACCTTTTAAACAGTAGCATTTCGAAGCCAAGGAAACAAACTGTGTTTTTTAGGGCAGATACTAAGACTCAGAAGGAAAAGTATGGACTATCTCGTGAACATTGCCAAAACGCGTACGTTTTCCGTTATTTTTTCCGTTATTTTTCTGTTGCAGACCCAGTATTGATAAGCGGTGGCGATAATGTTACATTGGACAACAATTTAAGATTGCCATTTTTGTTTAAATACTTCAGTGTCACCTGTTGGTCTTTTGAGATATAACGAAAACAAAATTTTGGAGTTTAGTTGTTTGTTTAGTTGGGTGTTTGTTGAGGTGTTTGGGGTAATTGTTTTTACCGGGGTTTTGTTACATTCCCTGGCTGGAAGCCGTAAGCACTGTAAGTAGGCGCTATTGCTTAGTCGAACTCGATTGATTATTGCATTAAATGTATGTGGACGTTTCCTCCGCTAAAATTTCAAAGTTTTGAAAAGGATGAAGTAGCCTCCATGATTTTTCAAAATTATTATTTTTTTAACCATGAGGTTGGTATGTCTGCAAAAAGTTCCCCAAATTGAAGTTCTTCTGGTAAAACGTACGGTGGCCAATGTACGCCAACTCACTGTACATAAAAAAGGAACGCTGTGCCCTCTTTCCCCCTCCCGCATATCACGGGCGAACTCAAATTTTTGTTCGGGGCAGTGAAACATCAATGGTTGTCGACCTACAGTGAAGTTAATAAATTTAAACCCTTTGAGGACAAAGTCCGTCATTAAAGTCATTGAAATTTAAACCAGTTCTAAGTTTCTGCGAGCTTTTACTGTGCAATCAGTATTTCAACACAACAGGGTATTTTTCCCAGCCGGCCAAAATCAGAGCACTTCTTCATGGTGCTCCAGCAAACTCTACCTGTCGGCCTACCAGCTTTCTGTTATAATAAGTCTAGAAATCAAGATCGTCGAAAGTGGACCAGAGGTATATCGACTGCTGATCAACAATGGCGTAACCAAAAGTTTAAAACAATAGCAACAACAGAGAACACGGGGATAGCCAACGCAATGTCCACACATCTCATTACCGGGTATCTGAGGCACAGGGTGGAGGGGGGAATCTATGCCCCCTCTCCAAGTTACGCTACTATTCATAAAGCATGAACCAATGGAGGGAACGGTGCCAGCCTGATTAATCTATCGGTTTGTCAAGAACGGAGTTTGGGTTCTTTTTATGAAACGATATTTTACTAAATAGTGCCAAGGATTAATATCCCCAAAGCCTTGAATTACTTTTACAGCCCTATATTATACTCAAACAAGTTAAATTAAAGTAATATTTTCATTCACTTTCCGCGGTCCAACGACGTCAGTTTAGCGTGCTGAAGCGCGCGAAAGGCTGGTCAATAAAAATCATGACGCTTCGTCTCGACTGATGTTCGGTGTAATTTATTGTTGTGAAAACGCTTACGCCTTTGACCAGCATAGAACCCTTTCCTAATCCTCGAATTACATCACTGTCTAACGCACGTGTGTCCACATGATGTTAAATGGCCATATCACGCCTAGAGACTTCGAAAGTCGATCTCGAAGTGAAATTCAAACGGAATATCAAACGAACACTGACATCCGCGCGCAAACGTGCCATGTCTTAGAACGCGCGGTAGACACTGAACTGAGTGAACTTAATTATTCGAGCAACAAGTACGCTTCCGTCCTAGACCGACACTTACACTTCCACCAATTTCTCAAATGATTCGTGAATCACATTCTTAATGTAACAGCAGAAAAATAAATCATGAGTAATTCTGTTACAAATTACATGGCCATAAAAACAAGTTATGAACTGATTGTGGAGGGATTGGCTCAAGAAAAAGGGGAAGGGGCAATCAGATGCTGTCGATCTCCAGAAGTACCAACTTCCGCACTGGTCGAGCACGGAGAGCTTTTCCTCGCTCTTCCCTTGTTGACTTAATCTACTTGTTCCAACTTGAACCTTGACTTTCCTTACGAAATCGTCTTTGTCGATTGTAGTGTCGACTACCAAGCCCATATTTGTTTCAAGCAACGTCTGTGCCTGATAACAGGACTATGTCTCCCACAATGATGTTTCTTCTTGGCTTGGTTCAGCACTGCCTTCGATTGAGATTTTCGAAATCGCCATCTGCTCCAGAATGTTCGGCGACGTATTTTACTCGTCTCCATCGCTTCTGAAGATACATGTACATGTCTTGTGGTATGAATTTGCCTGGAGGTGGTAGTGGGACACTGTAAGGAGGTGATTAGGTGTCAGAGGCTCCAAACGTTACTTTTGGATCGTTGATTGCATCGACTGACACACGGCTGTTTACTATGGTCATCGCTTCGTAGATCAGTGTTCGAAGTGATGAATCATTCAACCTCCCGGACAAAGTGAAACAACTCCACTGAGGATACTTTTTATTGTCCTTATCTGGCGCTCCCATACTCCTCCAACGTGGCTGGAACAGGGAACATTCATGAGTAAGTCACAATCTTGACCAGCCAGATAGGCCGCTACTTTCAATATCTGTTAACCTCTTTCATGGCTGCATGAAGTTTATTTTTTTTTACTCCAACGAAGTTGCTGCCTTGGTGAGACCTAATCTGGTGAATCTTCCCTCGGATAGCAATGAAACATCGCATTCCGATGATGAATGCGTCAGCGGGTAAATTATCTAATAACTCTATGCGAACTACGCTAGAGCATAGACTGGTGAACAACAGCCCGTATCTTTTGTGCTCTCTTCGCCCATGTCTGGTGATGAAGGGGCGAAAGCAAGCCATACCTCAGTACAAGATTGGCGGGGATACCAACCTCCCACCACTGATGACCCAAAAGGGTTATGCCACGACCTTCATGGTGGGCCTTCTGGTGGTTGTGAATCCCAATGAGCCTCGGAATGTGGCTATCTTTTGGCAGGATTGCTGGATGCTTGACGGAGGGTGGAAGAGATGAGTTTCTCAATCGAGCTCCCACGCGCAGGAATCCAATACTCATCAATGAAGGGGTTCAAATCCCTCAGAGGGGGTTTCTCCTTGAACTCTTCTCCTTGAATTAACTTGATCACGAACGAGGATGCATCCTGTTGCTCTTTGACACTGGTCACAAGGCCATCAATTGTTCTCTTGGCTCTTCTCTGAAGTCTTGCAACAGCTCGTACAAGCAAAGACCAGCTGGAGAATTTCAACAGCCTCGACAAGATGTCGAAATTACTTGACTGTCTTACAGAACAACTTAGAACCATCGACTTTTTTACTTCAGGGTCTACGGACAATGCAGGAGTTGTTTTCGAGGGAACTCAAAGTTAAGGTCCTAGAGAAAGTCGGGACCGGTCTACCATGTAGATTTACCGAGAGAAGACGCTGTTGAGCCTCTAAAAGCGTGGTCAGCGGGATTTGAGTCAGATTCGACGTATAGAACCATTGATCTGTATCGGTACTCTCCCTCATCATCTGTACATGGCTGGCCATGAATGTATGAAAGCGTCGTGCCTCGTTGTTGATTTATCCAATGACTACCTTGGAGTCAGTCCAGAAAAATTCCTTCACATCAGGCGAGTGGAGCTTTTCTTTCAGGATTTTACCTATTTTCGCGGACACTACAGCTGCGGTCAAATCAAGACGGGGAATAGTTGTAATCTTATACGGGGCGACTCGAGACTTTAAAGAGTGCAAAGTGTAATCTGCCTTGGTGATCCTGAACTCTTATATAGGAACACTGACCATAGCCCAACGCTCTAGACATCGTTGAAATCGAATTGCCCAAATGTTAGGGAGGTCTGCCACCCACTTTCCCCACCGTGATCCATCTCTCTTTCGACACATATGCGGCAACAGCACTTTACTCTACCTGTGAGGACAAACGGAGCCAGAAAACCCAGTGGGTCATAAACTGATGCAACCGTAGACAGAATTCCTCTGCGAGTCAAAGTTGCTTCTTTGGACTCTATCTTGAAGAAGAATCCATCCTTCTTGACATATCCCACTGTATTCCAAGGGTGGAAGACGGAGGAATATCCCCTTTGCTGTGATCGACTTTCTTCACGGACCCAGCTCTTTCCTGGGGAGGAACAGTTGTAATTATACTTCTCTGCTGTCGGAGATGAAATTGTGTAGGCGTATACCACCTCTGTTACACGATTCTCTCGCATCTCGGATAAGCTAGCTGAATGATCGCGTCTTCATTCGTCGTGGTGCTTATCAGACCACCATCCACGTAGAAATGATGCCTTATGAACTGGGCTGCAGATGGAAACTCTTCCTTGTATTTCTTGGACAGAAACTTCAGACCACAGTTTGCGCACCCTGGCGACGAGGTAGCTCCAAATAAATGGACCTTCATCCTAAACTCAGTTGGCTCCCGAGTAAGGTCACCATCCCTCCACCAGAGAAAACGCAAGTAATCTCTATCTTCCGGCCTGACCCTGAAATGATGGAACATTTTTTCGATGTCACAGGCAATGGCTATGGGCTGACATCTGAAGCGATTCCCACATGTGCGTTTGTCAGATCGGGAAGATGGTCATTTAAGGCAGTGCCGCGGTACTGGCTTGAACAGTCAATATATGACTCGTATCTTTTGGGCTTTCTTGGGTAGTAGCTCCATCATGGTGAAGGACTACACTTCACCGTCCTTGGCATCGGAAGGGGCTTCAGCAGCATCCCCATGGTAAATGACATCACAGACGAATTTCACATAGTCTTTGTAGTACGTACCTTTTGTCCCTTAAAACCTGCGTTTAAGATGACTCAGACGGATGGATGCTTGAAATCTATGATCTGGCAGACTACGGCAGAACAGTAGGGGCATTTGCAGATGGCCGTCACCTAGCTGAATGGTAGAAGAATTCAGGAGGTGGAAGAACAGGAGATCGTCTTGTGTAACTTTACCCCTTGTCTCTCTCAAGCACAGACAGGACCATTTTGGAAGGGACAGGGTTCTCCTTAGACATCACTCTGTGACAAATGGCTGTAGCGCCGATTCGGCTCCCGCGACTATATGGACCATCCTATATCAGTCTTTACAGCATACGGTTGATTGTCTACACCAAACACTGTCTTTCTCGGTGTAAGAGCTTCGGTAAAGTTGAACCCCATCAGCCTAACCTCACAGTCTTGAGTTGGAGGGAGTTCGCGGGCAATCGATTCGAGATGAGGCCACTTCAAGTTAAGGCAGTTTCTGACGTTGGGATAAGTGACCTTTATGCGGTCTTCTTGGTAACATTCCTCTGTGATATCCGTGAGGACACTACGTACAATCTGAGACAGTAGAGCTCGATGTCATCGTTGTCAACTTCAACTGGACCGGTTGACCTGTCACTTCGAGGCCCTCAAATGTAGTATTAAGTATATTTGAAGGACGTGTCACTCTGCAACATGGCATATAGCCTACTTCGCGGGCTGGGGTTTGCAGCCGCAGCCACATGTACATGTAATGGTAGGCCTACCGTACCCATTCGATTCGCTGCTTTCTGCACTTGGGAAATCTGAAGAACCAGACTCCTTTCTCTGTGGAATCTGCACTTTGTCATGTACAACCCCAAACACAACAACTGGATACCATTAATTTTCTTTCGGTAGTACTCCAAGCTATGATCAGTGGTAAGCTTTGTACGTACTTACAGGTACATTGATCGCACGGTGCGTGTTTTTACCAGTTCGGAGGTTGGCTCCAAGAACACTAACAATAAAATTAATAATACTTACGATGGAAGGGGCTATACTAAGAAGCAGCAATCCCGCGCACACAGGAAAATTACAATTATAAAGTATTTTCACATAGGACTAAAAATTCCAATTAAAAAGAAACTAACAGCAAACACGAGCTAATGGGGTTTAAAAAAACAAAAAAAACAAAAAAAACCCAAACAACCAAAAAAACGAACAAAGCCAAATCTTAGAGAAAATGATTATCAGAGTGGCACCCCTGTAAATTTTTAATGGCTCTGTTCCTTGCTATCAATGCCCACTCACACTTCTTGCCGCCAAAGCTATGTGCACGTGCATGCATAATGTGAAAGGGATGAGCTGCACACGTACTATACATGTACATGTACATGTACAAACGTTAAACACACCTGCGTATATTTTGCTCTTCGATTTTCATTTGTTTCATTTTATATGCTCAATGTCCTTTGTTTAAGCAGTTTTTGTTTGTTAATTGTTTTTAAATTGTTTTGCTTTGTTTTTTGTCTGGAACAATCGTTTTGTAAAATATTAATTTTGGTCCCGCGGTGCCCCATACCCTCGTGCTATGGTACGCCGACGCGACGCGTCGTACGGCGATACGATCGTATCGTTGATCGAGCGAGCGCGCGCAACTGGCAGTCGCTCAAAAAAACCTAAGCCGCCTTCTCCTCTCCAAGGGGATTATTTGCCTCGCGCTCGCTCTCTCGAAAGTTCTCTCAAGATGACTTTAGCACACTGCAGAGTCTGTGGTGATGAAGGAGGTAACAGAGAAGACAGAACCCAAGAAATCTATAAATTGGAGGTAAATTCTGGCTCTGCCGTGTTGCGTGAAACGTTTAATTGGGGGAGATAAATTAGCCCAGCAAGATGACTTATTTCAAGTTAAAAATACACAGCTCCACACAGCACATAAAAATCTGTCAGTAACTTTCTTTTAATAGGGGTCTGGCCAAACTGCAGTTAATCCGGTGGGGGGGGGGGCCGAGGTCTGTGAGCTACTTCCATTTGTAAAAAAGGGGTGTAGCCTACATAACATTAAAACAGGAAAAAATCATCCACAATATACATGTACATTCCTGTGTTGTACGATATCTGCATGTTGGCCTAGATAAGCATTGATGCGCCTTATCACAAATGCTGCATGGGGGATTGGGTGATATTGCACAATGGTAGAAAGGCATTTTTGGAAGGAAAAAGGAGCAAACATTGAACCTTTTGCCTTCCCACAAAGCCTTTTAACATTATACAAAGTGCACTTGTGCAGTGACGTGTTTGCAGTATGGCTTGTTTTCTTTCATGTAAAACTACGCTCACGAGTTGTCTATCAGAATGGCATCAGAAATGAAATGATGTTTTGGTTTCGTAACAGTACCTTCTATCCTGCATATGCTTGAGCTTCTGTGATGAATGTGCTTACCGTTTAGTCGCCACTTTTGTGACACCCCTAAAATCCAGGAACAAAATGATCGTTTTTGTAAAAATGTTTTTTTAACATTTCAATTTTGATTTCTTAGATATGTCACCAAAGCGGGGTTGGTCTTTCATCAGAAATTTGAAGGAAATTCCTTGGTTCAACATAACCGTTTTTTGGACCAACTTTTTGAACATGTTGAGAAACGAAATGGTTTCGCTCAAATTTTTTTCCATTACATTGTAGTCGGATGCACAGGATGATGCAACACTTACACAGCCTGTAACGCAGTACCAAATAGGGAACGCTGGGAACCAGATGAATGCCTTGTGGTCGATCGTTCTCATGCACAGGGTAACCTGCCTGACCCTGGCCTGCAGGGCCTGGTCCGTGAATGGTGCTGTGCACAACTGCAATATACGTGCAGTATCAGTAGCAGGGTTACACTGTCGCAGCCCTGGGATGTGTACGTGCTCATCTTCTCGTAGCAAATAAGATGCACCGTAACGTTGGTGGCGCTAACCATCCTCCCCCTCCCCCCCTCCGGTTATGCCCCAACTATAGTGTCTGTCCCAACTACAGTGCTGCAGTTGGGCTGGCCCAACTATTTGGGGCCAATCTCTGGAGCAAATTTTTTCAACCCTCTCCAAATTTATGCAGTTCATTCCTAACAATTCATACGGCACTTAATCTGCATAGAGCTTGATTCTAAAATCACAAATGGATGATGTAAACAAAATGAATTTGGCGTATGCAATGGCATATGCACACACTGAACTTCTGTCTTTCTGTGCAACGATTGGGCCGGCTCAACTATAGCACTATAGTTTGGCCAGTCCTAGTTACTAACTACCTGTATAGTTGGGACTGATGCTGTAGTTGGGGCGTAACAATAGTAGGCCGAGTACTATCCTACCAAGCCATATTTTTCAACTTTTCACATGCAACATGTTCAACACAAAACCAGATCCAATTTTATTAACACAGAATATGGACCTTTTGTCTAGAACAGATGACGTGAGTTATGATTAGTGGTAGAAAATGTCAGATTCATCATTCCCTTTCTGCAGGTACTGTAAATTGTACACCATACTGTCACTGTCAGACCCGGCCTGCAAAATATGCTGCATGATTAAAACTCATCAAACAAATGAATAATTATTCCCTTAGGTCCTTTTGCCAGCACAGTACCACCATGAAATCTGCAGTTATGAAGCAGTAGGCCAAGACGATGACTCCAGGTTCAATTGCCTGTTACGTCTGGAGGTCACCACAGAAGAAGAAGTTCAGCAGTGGCTGGTTGCATTTCAAAGGTCATCATGCTTAACGTGGAGGAAGTCAAAGACCTATCCTGCTGCTGGCCGTTACAACAAGTACAGGGTGAGACATTGACATGAGACATTTGTAATGATAACGACTCATTATGGTTACCATGTCACCTCTATGGTGATTTTTGGTGGGCCGTCATACCGGTATATACCATATTTTTATTTATCATTGATTTATTTATTTGTATATCAGTCACTGGAATGAAATAATACTGTCATGCGCTTGTGAAAATTAATTGCCATTCTTGCGTGTCTTTGTTTCTTGTATTTAGGGTTCTACACATGAAATATTTGCTCGGTACCAGACAAGTTAGTGGATTTGATTGATGGGCTTAAATTCTGCAGAATGTTTTAATTACTTTTAAAAGGCAGTGTAATTCTCCCTCCAAGCAGTAGACCCTTTTCATGTGGAGGCCATTTTTGATCTCATCCCCCAAATCTGTTGTATATATTACAAACTGTCGATTAGGATGTCACCAGACTGTTTTATACTTCAGTGCGTTCCAAGCCTCCCTGTCAATAATTTTTGGAATCTGGCAAGGTACAATTCTATGTGTTCAATCATGAATTTGAAATTATTTTATCGGAGTAGACAGGTGGACCTTGGTAAAAAAATTTCATGTTATTGCTTCATTTGTACTCTCAATATTCAAAAATGAACAGTTGACCTCACTTTCAAATTCAATATGGCTGGCCCTGTGAATAAAGTCTACAGTATGATCCTTGCTGTATGTTTTCATGGGCTTTTTATGTGGATTCTGCAGGTGGATTTGAGATGTCAACACAACACAAGATACAAGTCTGCTATCCCGGGCAAGATGACCAAGAATACCGATTGTCCGGCTACTATGACTCTTGTCTTGAAGAGAAGGGTCACAAATTCCAAGTAAGCACCGGTATCTCAAGACTGCCCATCTAGTTGGAAAAGCTGAATGTCAACAAGATGGGAAACAATTGTAAGATGGGAAACAATTGTAACAATTTCTATTTGGTCAACAATGAATAGTGACCAAGGATCAGCTGTCCATTCATTCATGGCGTGTGCAGTCAGCAGGGTGAACACTTCATGACAGGAAGCTAATTATGCTCTGTTTGGTGGTTCGAAACAAAACCTGAAAGACAGGCAACATATAGCTGAGATCACATTCCTGGGCAAACCACACAAATGCAGTACTGCGTGTACTGTCCACTGTGTATGTGTACACAGTACTTGTCAGCGTTCTGGCGATGACATCCTGCAATCAGCCCGTGAGCGCGAATGGTCAAAAGGGGATTTTTTGTGGGCGTGGAAATGCAGGATTTTTGAATTCATTTTGGGGTTACAATCACTTGGGTGAACATTAAATTTGTGATGCGCTAAATAGATATGTATTTATTGTTATTTTGAAATCCTTCACGTAAACTAAATGTTTTCAATTTCTGTTACCCTTTAAACCTAACAGTCCTGACTCCCCCAATTTTAATATGATTTTGATAGAAAGTCTGGTTTTGAATTGAAATATGGAGAATTGTATGAAATTGTGACTTCATTGGCTTACTGACTAGTTTTCATGCATTTTCAAGAATGTGATTAAAAAATGAACTAGTTGTTGGACTGGTCACTCACTCAAAAAGAAACTTCAACTTGGAGCTTGTTTACAACTGTCCCCATTTAATCTATAATTGTCAAACATTATCTGCGTCGAGCTGAAGTGCACCAAAACCCAGCGAAAGAAAGACAGGTGGTTACAAGCGGGTTCTTGCGCGCGTTCTGCGTGTACGCAAAGACCATACATGCTGCAATAAATTAGCTAAGCGTACTCAGCGTGTTCCGCATCAAACGTGAATATACTTGCGCGCCTCATGGCGCGCCTATGCGGCGAGTACCAAAAAACACGCCCTCTCTTGTTCCGCTCGGTGCGGATAACATAGAGCTGAGTACAGTGTAATTGTCCCGTGTTCATTTCTTTGCACAAGGTCCCAAGACCTACACATCCACAATGGTCTTCTCTTCAGTGTAAGGCTGAGGAACGATCACAACCATCATATCGCATGTGCTGATGCATTTCGGAGGAGAGATGTGTCAGAGGATTGTGTAGGTAAATTGAAGGACCTGTTCGAGCATGGACATTCCCCCTCATCAGCTCTGGACACTCTGAAGCATGATCTTCAAGAAGACCATGGAGAGCAATATGTCTATGCTACGGTAGACCGCTCTGTGTGTCCAGATCTTCAGTTCTGCTACAGGTAGGTAGTCCAGCAGTGGCATATCCAGGGGGAAGGGGGCAAGGGAAGGGGAGGGAAGAGGAACACTTAATCATGGGCGGGCTTAATCATGGGCATTCGTCAACCAATAACCGCATGCGTGTATATGGGATTGGGATTGAAAACCAACTACTCGTATAAATTTCCCCAATTTTTTTTTTTTAATATGACTTCGCAAAAATACTGGCAAAGAATACTGTACCCTGCCACCACTTATACAGAGACTGTGGGGAATCAAGACAATTTTCAAAATACTTCCCAGCATAACTGGAATTTTTTCGTGCCAGATTGATGTATTTTCAACATTTCTGTTATGATTAACCTTTATTCAGTCTATGAAGAAAAAACTGGTGGCATGATTCAGCGTTCGTTCTGAAATACTACACAATTTTCAGTGATAAGTTGGTTGCTCACTTAATTTACCTTTACCCTTGGCGCAGAAATTATGCTCAAATATGACTGTACTGTCACAGTTGGAGTTTGGAAGCAGACTGCAGTAATGGCTTTAATAGGTCTTTTCTTCATTACTTTTTTTCCTGAAGAAAATACTGATTGCAAAACAAATATTAATACGTTATTTGTATTTGAGCTGCAAGTAATCATTTTTGGAACCATTTCTTTACTGACAGACTGTACTTCAAGATTTTTAAGAAGGCATATGAAGCGCCCTCTGGAGAAGAGATGTTTGTGGACCTTGAAGAAAGGCTCCATACATACAATGAGGAACAACAAGAAACCTGTGCAAAAATCAAGCACACAGAGGACAGTCAAACTGTTGTTGCCATATGCACGCCTCTGATGAAAAGGGTCCACACGATGATGGAACAGAGTGGAGAGATGATATTCGTTGAATCTTCAGGGAAGTGTCATCGTCACAACAGCCGAATTTTCGTCTTACTGACTCACTCTTCTGCTGGAGGGCTACCGTTGGGTGTGCTTCTCACTTCGTCAGAGAGCCAACCAACGATAACAGCTGGGATTGAACTGTTGAAGTCCATACTTCCAGACAGTGCCTTCTTTGGAAGAGAAGCACACGGGCCACTAGTGGCAGTAACAGATGACTGCCTGGCACTTTGCCAGGAAATACATGCAGTGTACCCACAGACCAGCTTGATACTGGGCGTCTTTCACATTCTACGAGCCATGTGGCGCTGGCTATGGGATGGCCGCAATGGCATCAGCAAACAAGACAGGCCTCATCTACTTGCCGTCTTCAAGAGTCTTGTGTATGCCGAGTCATCTGATCGACTGAATAATCTCTACCAGGCAATTGTGGATGACCCAATCGTCAAGAAATACCGCAGATATACAAAGCACCTGGCCAATGTGTTCGAGACCAGGGAGGCATGGGCTGTCTGCTTCTGGAGCAACCTCTTCGCGAGTGGCAACAACGCAGCAGACTGTGTAGAGAGCGCCATGAGGATCATGAAGGACAAGGTCCTCTACCGCTTCAAGGCATACAATGTAACTCAGTCAGTAGACTTTCTTCTTACAAGAATGGAATCCTACTACACTCGCCGCCTGTTGGATGTTGTCAACAACTGCACAGCTAACATACAGCAATCAAGATACTTCCTGAGTGACGATGACATCAATTGCCGCAATATTGTTCAGGTTTGCCAGCATGACTTAACTTCTAGCATCACAAGAGGTGACTTCATCTGGGCACATTGTGCACATAAAAACACGAGATATTGAAAGTCTTTGAAAAGGTCTTAATGGGCTGCAACATTGTTGCTTGCTTAGATAATGATACACCTCAGCTTCAGGTATCATATGCTCCTAGACAAGATAGCAGTACGTTTACATGTACTGAACAGACTTGTGTAAAACCAGGCACCCACATTCTTATTCCCTTTTTGAAATCGGACGGCAAAGGATCATCAATTTTTGGACCAGACACTTGAAAACAGTGACATGCCAGATATTTTGGAAGAATTGTTGAGTATCTCTGTCTTCATATTTCAGGAAGATGAGACAAGCTACTCCGTGCCCAGCACTAAATCCGGAGAGCTGTACCACGTGGACATAAGTATTGGTACCTGCACCTGCCCTGTGGGAAAGACTGGTGGACCGTGCCAACATCAACATGCAGTGATGAAGACATTCAATGTCGTTGACTGCAACTTCATGCCCACCACATCACCACATCTAAGGGAGTTGTACTATACAATTGCCACAGGTAATTTATTTCCTTGCATTTAGTCTTCCCTTCCATTTGAAGTATTTAAAAAGCAAACGACAGTTTTCCACATGCCCATCATTTGAGTGACCTAGGAACGCTGTTCCCACATCTTCATCGTTTTACTGGCCCGGGAGGGGCAGAAAATGATGCAGCCTGGATGTGCTTAAAAACCACTGCTGTTTTATGTCTTTTTACACTTCAAGGCTTTCATTGTGCTGAATACTGATTTGTTACACTTTCACTTTTGGTGAAATAGGAAGAGATTACATTAAGGAGGAATGGTTCATGAATCCTTGCCATGAGAGTGACTCACCGCCTCCTGTAGATGCCACAACTCCACCTCCCACCGCTGATGTGTCTGTCCTGCAGAATCCTCAGATCAGGTTTGATTTTTTCCATCTCCAACGCGCCGCAGAAAATGGATTCCAGAATTGTGGCACAAGCAGCAGGCCCACTGAAGACCAAGATGTCCTAGGGAAGCTGCGGAACATGTTTGACACTCTAAGTCAAAAGATGAATGATGATCCGGATATGTTCAGGTTCCCAATCAAGAGCTTTGTGTCAAGGTTCGAAAAGATTGCTTCAGACAGTGCGCTTATCTCTGCTTTGCTCACATTTGCCAAGTATAGCACTTTCTCTGCTGCTAGACAAATAAAGATTAGGGCCAAAAAACGCCTTCCAATATCATCGAGAGTCGGGATGCAGCCAACCACTGTGACAAGACGTAAGACTCCCCTGGGAGGACGCCGAGCTGTGATCACAGGTCGGCCCCCAAAATCGTCCAGGCAAACAGAGCATGGCTATGCTAAACAAAGAGCCAGCACAAATAGCGTGAAGCGAGGAGCTCTCCCCAAACTAAAACTTTCTGCCCTTCCATCTCAAAGTGTGTAACAGAAAACACATCACTGGGTGGTACACAATCAACAAAGTTATAAACCACATCAAGCCACGAACCAAAATTGAAAGCTGCAAGCAGCTTAAACAGGACCCCAAATCCCTAGAAATAATTCTGCTAGATTCCCTCAGCACAATTATTTCAAAAGAGAAGCCCCCCATCACATTATCATGCTGCAAATGCATTATGGAGGCCTGATTACTCATTCATTGGATTATATCAGTGATTAAGGAGCAGCCACGCTCACAAAGTCAGACTTTTTCCTCAATGCGGAGACTTTTGTCACCGGGTCAGTTTCTAGTCATGCCTGAACCTGTGCGACTGTTTTTATGGTAGCTAATGTATCTCCCAGATGCCCTCTCTATCTACATTTCATTATGCTGCTGTGAGATCTAGTTTGAGCTCCTTGGGGTGACTGATCTTTCAAGACTCCTTACTCTGCAGTGGTTGGGGTCTAGCCATTAGGAGTCTACAGGCTTGTGATGTATGCCTTGGTGAGGACCACGTGGAAACTTTTCCAAGATATGACCATATTTGGTGATATGGTGAAACTCTCATCACCGCTCTGTGGACCCCTGGATTTCAAACATTGAATTGTGAGATACTGAACTGTGTGTGACTGCGTATTAAGTAGAGCAAATAGTTTGCAAATTTTACAATTTGTTATCACACTTTTCAGAAACAACAGCAACCTTGTTTTAGATTATTTTGTTCATTATGCTCTAATTTCAGCACTGGAATGAAGGATATGGATTTATTATTTTTCAGATTGCTTTTTAAGTAAAACAGCTCTTAAGTTCTCAGTCAGTCCTCCAAGTTTGGTTCTTTACTGTTTTCATTTGGGGTATGGGCAGGTAGACGATACATTTTGTAATGTGAAAAGTTTTCTTCTACACTTGATGTCCCTGTATTGTATTTCCCATAAAAAATCAAGTACACCAAGGCCAAGAATATATTTTGGGGAAAGATAAAGCGACTTGGGACTGATTTATTTCCTGAGAAAACAAATACTTCAGCCTATGCACATCGTTGCTTGCAGGACTTGCGGGACATGAACTATTAAGCTGGGAAAGACAACAGTGACAGTAGCCCAACTTTTAAAAAAAAAATAAAATTCAGGAAAAGTACAGGTTTCTCCGATGTTCACGATCAAAATAAGGCTTAATTCCTTGGACTTCATATTACTTTCAATTTTTACTGGCTTAACCCATGACTTTTGAAGACATTTCTTTCGGACTGCATGTAGCCCATCGCAATTGTTGCAATTATTGAATCCCACACACTTCACTTAAAAAATAAAGCAATTTGGATGCGGGCCCCTATTTTGTCCAATATCTTCAAAAATACATGCTGATAGTCATGGGCGGAGATGCTGGGGGATGGGGGATATATTGTCCCCCTCCACCCACTTTTCAAGTCACTAACTGTAACATGCGCACCCTTAGCCTGCACCACCAACTACGTGCGATTTTGCAGGTGTCGTGATCTTCACCTAGCTGGGATGGAAGCTGTGCTGAGTTATCAGAAATCATTCCCTACTTGACAAGAAATTTCCACCCATCCTCAGGTAGTCCTGGTGGTACTTTCAATTTTTCCGAAAAATCGTTTGAACTTTTCAACAGCACTTGTAAAAATGACCATAAGTATAAAATTAACAATCCCTTGTATCTTATGCTTGTACCTGCCTTTTTTTTTTTTAACTGGAAGGGGAATTGTTTTCAACATGTCCCTATTACAGCTTGGTAGGTTTTACTTGAGAAACCTGTGCAAACGCTTCTTTTTGGCAGCAGAAACTATAATAGAATGGAAATGTCAAACATGTTCTCGTCCAGTAGCGTACCCAAGCCATTTGGGGGGGGATGGTATTATTTTGTAAAAATGATCGTTCATTTATCAGCCATAACAGGAACTTGTGCATACGGTTTAACATCATAAGCACTTTCAATTCCAAAAATAAACTACTGGCAAAATATCTCCCGAGGGGACCAGATAACGGCTTTTCATCTGCCAGCAAATAGAAATGCTTTCCAGGTGGCAGAAATTGGGAAGACAAGCAGAAAAGTAGATTTTATCTCAACACCCAATGCACTTTCTAATACCTGAGAGAAATGGAACCATTAAAAAAGAGAACAAAAATCTTATCTTTTTTTTTTACGAAAGGTACTTTGAGGTCCACTTTACGTCTTCCAACACTGCTTCCTCAATGTTTAAAATGTGTTAATTTTTGCACCATGCTCCTGAAAGCTGTGCTTATCTTGGTGGAGA
Source organism: Acanthaster planci (assembly GCF_054643075.1). Lineage (NCBI taxonomy): Eukaryota > Metazoa > Echinodermata > Asteroidea > Valvatida > Acanthasteridae > Acanthaster > Acanthaster planci. The sequence continues at coordinate 5,435,745 of NC_141778.1, forward strand.
AGTGGCATAGAACTTAAGGCTTTTAATTACAACTTCCGAAGGTCAAGTCTGTTGTTTTGCATTTTTGTTTCGTTTTTAGCGTTCTTTAAGTTCTTAAAATCTGAAACTTCTTTGCAATTCTACTGTGGCTGAAATGTGGCAGCTGCTGCTGCATGCTTGTACCAGCAACTTTTTTTCCCAGGTCAGCAGTAAGACAGTGTCAATAAGTAGCAGCAATCACGGTGTGGCATCTGCTGTACTTGCAGAGTGTTAGCAGGTATGCCCAGTATAAAAACATTGCCTTGGTCAAGGCCTTCGTTATTAGTCACACAGCACTAGCCAGCTATCCATAACCTCCGTTTGTGTACATGTACGCTTGCAGTGGAAAAACCAAGACAATCAGCGAGACAACTTGCAGCCAGCTTGGTACATAAATCAGCTGAATTCTAATGCAGTTGCTAGGGATTCACATTGTGAGAAATGACATTTGGTGTCGGTTACTTCACCAATTTACCACTTCGCCCACCAATACATCGCTCATAACAGGCTGAACAGAACAGTTTTTAATTCAGAAAAACCTGATGTAGGTTTTTCAGTTGAGACGGTGATCTGTGGAACAGTCTGGTTGAAAATGTGATTAATTCAAATAAGTATAGAGTTTCTTTGTCAGTTTCATAAAAACAAATTCTACTAATGACGAACTCATTCAAGTTGAGTTTAAACAATTTGTTCATTCCCTTTCCTAAACATACAAACATCAGGAGTCGTTAGATTTTTTTTATTTGAAAAATAAGTTCATGTAAATTTGAAGTCCCTTCATTCATTTAAAAGCCTTGGAAAGAAATTCATGAGGAATTCAATTAAATGAACAATTTCACCATGCTTTCAAATTTGTTTGGGTGGCATGTGCATCCTGACCATGCTTGCATAAGGTGGGTTTCCAATGAAAGAAAACAGGCAAGATTTGTTAAATGTTTTGGCTAAGAAAGCAAAATTTTCTTTGTTTGGTGTTAAAAGTGTGCTTTTGATTTTTCCAACTGTAAACATTTTGTTTGAAAATATTGTAGACAAATAAAAAAAAGGAACAGCCCCTGAACTCAATCACAAGAAAATGCTTCCTGCCTTGACTTCAGGTCTGTTCTCAACTGGAGCAAATAACAATGTAGTGACACAAAGACATGATTATTCAAATCAAGACAATGATCATAAAGTTATCACACTGACCACAGTGGAAGAACAATGCAATACGCTTTCAAAATTGATTTGCTCAATCCCATCTATATTGAACTTAAAGTTTGGGAAAGATTATACAGAAACTAAAACGCTAAATAGATTAAAAATGCTTTCCTCTTTGATGAATCTTAATTTGATTGTACATACATGTATATGTAAAAGGCAATGACAGGTTAAAGTGACATTTTGAATGCAGGTGAAAGAAATAGGATTAAAGTGCATATATGTGCGCAAAATGAAATTGAATGGGTGGGATAACTGTGAAAATGAAATAGCCTCAACATGTTCAGCTGCTGTTGATTACCCAGTGCAACACAGTGCACCAGACTTACACCTGTCGAACCATGCTGCATCTGAAACAGTTTGGGGTTCATTTAACAAGTACTACAAATGAGATTATTATCAAGTGGCGAGGTCAGTCCCAATCCTGAAACCTTGATGTCCAATTTTTTCTCCAGCTACTTTACAACCCTGTGTGACAGCATGCAGTACACTTTGGCCCCTGGATAGGGAGTAAATGACTCCAGCGTTGAAAGTGTCTCCCGCACCCACAGTATCTCGTATTTTGGCAGGGGGGTAGGCTGGGGAATGGACGGCTTCGTCATCAGATCCTATCGCCCAGGCCCCCAGCTCACCCCAGGCGCAAACTATTACAGCGCTGTGAGAGAAGGAGAGAAGGGACACCATGTTAAATGCACAAGAACAAATGCATTCAATGTTATCATGTCGGTGCGTAACAGGCAATGAGAACACACGCACGGCATTTCATAATGGAAAGTTTGAATACCACACACGACACAGGTGCATCCTTTTTGAGTGATCCATGTGGCATGAGCTGCTAATGTAATGATGAGTATTGTGCTTCATTCACGTCCGTTGATTTCATGGATTTGATAAGAGTATCCCCCAACCAATACATGTACAATGTTATACATTACATGTACAATGTTATACATTGTACAATGTTGCAAAATGTTTCAAACTATTTCTATATTTTGGAATATTTCTCTATCATCGGATCGCATAGTACATTAGACTTTCTGCTGCCTGCTTTCAAGTGTGGCATCAAACCTGAGTTGAAGCGCACCCTCACTGACAAAGAGACAGGCTTGTAGGGAGTTTTTCTACATGTGAAGATCATACATTCCAACATAAATTGTTTGTACATGTACGTATAGCACACCCCGCGCCAACAAACTTCTCCCTTAACCGGTGAGTTCCCACCTACAGTCCGTTTCCATGTAAAGGGAGCAGACACATCCTTTAGCAGTAAAAGGATCAGAATCTTGAAAGGTCTTGAAAAATCGTGTTTTTAAAATGACAGAATGGGCTAAAAAGTAGGGTTGCATAGTTGCAAATGATCTCACAAAATCAACTACTCGCACACATGAATACGTGATTATCATCAAAAGTTTAGACGACTTACCCTGGTTTGGCATCGTTTTTGAACTTGAGCACACACTCTTCTCCATTTTGACATCCAAATGCCTTAGCTACATCTTTACTAAAAAAAACCTGGAAAGAAACAAGAAATGAACTCAACTGATGAACCATTCAACATATCCTGTTCTCCCCTTTATCGTTTTTCGAGGAAGTCACAAACAACAAGGGATACACTCAATGCCATTTATTCTCCATTCTTTTTGGATCCAACAAGTGGCATAACGTAGCCAGTCTCTCTATGCTGGCAAAAGTCTCCACAGAGCACGGTGCATCCATTAACTGCATACCAATCAATTAATTACACTTAGTTTGAATAGGCACACTAGACACAAGTAAACCTGGTGCCCACATTAAGCGCCTATCAATCAATTACACACAGTAGAGTACACCCACTAGGCAAAAGAAAAACCTTAAAACTATACCACATCAGCCTTGGGCAAAACTTCGTGAATGGAAACTTCCAGCTTGGGTTTCTCCAGTTCCACAGATATGTGAATACGTTCACTAGATTCTGTTAACTCTCTGTTGTACATGATGACCCTGTCGATCATTTTCAGCACTTCTTGGATATTTCGACCCTATTCCATCAAAAACATAATGAAACAAAGATCAAAACCTCTACATTTAGCATCTTCGTTGTTTTAGCAATTTTGCTTAAACATTTACTTTAGAAAACGTAACTTTACTTAGGGCTTTGCTTTCCTCGTGCAACACTTTAATCCAAAGTTATTCTTTGCAGTAACTCGCTGCTGAACCAGTTTTTGATTCAAACCAGCCATATGAAGCCAACCCTAGTAAGCTCTGTGGTAATATGTCTGCACTATCGGAGGAGATCATGAATTCAGGTTTCACTCGGGCCATCTAAAGAAATTCTCATGAGTTCACAGACAGCACTCATCAAACACAGCAAGCGAAATGCCATAAAAGGGTACAACTCCAGCGCTGTATGTGTGACTCGTACTACAGTCCTTCGGGCTCCCAATCGGACAACCCACCACTGTTAATGAACAAGGTTTTTAAAGCAAAATGCCACTGTTTGAAGCAAGCCAGTAATATATTATAAGTTAAGCGGCTGCTCCGGCATGATGATGTTGGGTTTGGTGCACAAAAGGGGAAACAGGAATTTAGTGGAGGTGGCTTGTGTAGTGCAGTAAGGGAAAGGCTTAAAACAGAGGACGGTCCGTGATTCAAATCCCATTGAAGTTATGCTCGGCAGCCATCTTCCCGGTCAGTGCTTTTGTTATTGGGGGCGGCATGCACAAAAGGTCTACTCGTGTGTATCCCTGTGTGGAAGAAAAACACTGACCGGGAAGATGGCTGCTGTACATAACCCCTATACGGTTTATTTTTCTCTGTTCTCGACAAGCCCCCCCATTTTGGGTCTGTTTCTTGATGGAATAAACTAAGCTCTAGCTGTAACGTTTGCTTTATTCAAAGGAAAACATGCTTACTTAAATGCGTTATCGTTGTACGCCTCACCTATCAGTATGGCACCCGTATCACACAATTGTTGTTTGGACAACACATGTAATGTTACTTCCATGTTTCGGTTACTAGCATTTTGCTCTACAAGTCTGGTTTACTAACAGAAGTGGATAGTCAGATCGAGTGGCAGAGGAGGGTGGAGTTCCCCATCAAAGTGGGAGTACATGTATACACTCTTATCTCAAGATGGCAGAAAGGTATCCGTTGTCTGTCAGCACAAGGTGACATGACAGTAATGTGCACGTAGCATTTCCCTGCACTGGTGAGTGTCAAGAGTAGAAGTATTCTACACTTGTGCAGCACCTACGAACACAGGACTTGGCTAGTGCAGAAGTGTGGTACTTGCAGCAGAACGTGAGAGGCAGTTGACTGGTAGAACAAACCTCAAAATGGATCCAAGAGTAGTTCTTCAGGTTTAACAATTCAAAATCTTCATACATCAGTTCCGGGAGAGATCTGCAGTGTAGACGTTATCAAAAAGACACACAAAGAAAAATTCCAGGTAATAAAATACATGTAAGGGGTAAATCTAGGAGAGACTCGCAAAATCTGTCAATGTTCAAGTGAGTGGCACACATCAGGATATTGTAAAAAGCTCTAGAAGGTACACTTGTAAATGTGCACGGGATGAAATAATTACAAACTCAGTAATAATTTGTTTGTGATTGGTAGGGGCTTTGCCAGTGATCCTGGTCCAAGCTGAAGTATTAACGAGTACACAAGTGTTGCTTAAATTGCATTTTAAAAACACAGAGCACGAGATGGACAGGTTAAAAGGGGATCTGAATGAGGTACTTACGAAAAATATTCTGACCTAAAATGTAGATCTGTGCCTTTACAACCAACTGCCACTAAAATACTTGCAATTTTGTTCACTTCCGTGGATTTTTATTTAATGCTACATGTACATGCCTGTCTCGACAACTGAGTACTACCCAAACTCAGTATGCAATGCCACGTCCACCTTCATATCATGGAAAATTGTTTATGTGTACCACATGTAGGAGCACTAATGGAAATAATCAGAGCTCCATCCCAGAATCTAATCTAAACCACATATGAATGATGCCCTTTACTTGTCAGACAGGGACATACACGGTCAAATTTCTTGAGGGCTCTCTACGGTCTTGATTTACATCAACCTAGAGCAAAGTAAACCTTGAACACATGAATTCCAAACCCTGAGCCAATTTTTGTGGCACACAGGTCGAAACTGGCAGCTGATATGTGTTGCCTAATGTACCAATGATCCACAAGACATTTTAAAAGACTGTTTGGCAAGACCAACAGGAACCATACGCAGATGGGTACACAACTGATTTACACCCACCTGTTGTTGTGTAGAATGGTTCTTGTTCCTGTTGATGAGTTGATGATAATACATGAGGCGGGAGGTGTGCAGTTTTTGTGATATATGCAGTGATCAATGTGTACTCCATATTGCTGGAAGTCTTCTACCATCAACCTGACGTACAATCAATCATTTTTTTGGTAATAGCTGTACTTTAATATTCCTGAGCGAAATCGCAAGTACAATCAGTTGAAAAGAAAAAAATCATAAAGAAGTGAAAAGCCATGAAACAGCCATAACCACAAGCTTGGGCCATAAAAGCATGCAAAATTTAACCATGCATTTAAACCTCTATTTAAACAACCAAGTTTTGAAGGCCTTTGATGTGATTCTGCTGACATTCCTGCCTATTTTTTTTGTTCAGCTTGCTGTTTTTCTCCACACAATGGTTTACGACATACATGAAGCTGTGTTTTGTGCAGGTGCCATCACATTTCAACCAGTGGCACCAGTCAGCACTGAGATAATACGGTCTTTAGGGGCAGACACTGTAATAACAGCCTGTGCAATAGCCCCAAAAATATGAGGGTTGAAGCTAAATTTTGGAGCTTTTTACACAATATAGAAAGGCAAAGGAAACGGACCCCTCCACAATTGCCTTTCTACCATTATTTGGAAAAAAAAGGCTTGGGGGGCATGCCATGTGGTCCTTCCCCCCTCCCTCGATCCAAACTAGATGTAGCATGAAACCATTAGGTCCTTCCAAGAAAATGAATTGGTTTTGTATAAAGTGTTGATTCTCCCTCTTCAAGTTGTTCTAAAAATGCTTCAGAGCATCTTGAGGTTCGTCAGCATGATATCTTTAAGAACAAGTACCGATATGTTGCAGGGTGCCACATTTTCATCAATTTTAGCAAAACTTTACTTTTTTAACACCAACTGCCCCTCAAACAAATGACAGAGAACATACGATTCCTAATTACCGCTATTATCATCCAAATTTAATACAAAAAGTCATCATTAGAATTCCAAGAAATATGCTGATTGTTTGTAAATGTTCCGCATGTGCTTTTTGAAACTCATTGTCCAAACAAAGACTTTTTGGTGGGAGAGGGAGACCTCGTGGTTTAGTTTCCTGACTCCTGCTTAGGAGGAAAAGGGTTCACTTCAGCTGCTGGCCATTTGCCTTTCTCCACCTAGGAGTATCCCGATTGTAAGTAATTTTGTCATCCACATGCATGCACCACTGACTGCCAGCTTCCATTGGATGCGTGCTAAAGTTGCAAGTTAACGTCCGGTTCCATGTAACTCTATGTGCAGTGGACGGGGTTTAAACTGAAGTAATGTCACACTCACAAACCAGATAGGTGTAGGTAATGGTTATAGGTCAGAAGCAATGTGCAATGGACTAACATCGTATCCAGGGGAACAGAAATATTCTCAGTTGCCTCAATGAAAGTGGATAACCACTGGCCTAATGGGCTGCAGTGGCCTACTGGGCTGCAGTGGCCTATTACAGATTTTATCCACTCTAATACTTCACAGTACGTTTCCCAACCATAAGTTAAGAATTGTGTGTTGTGTTCTAAGCTATTTATCTGGAGAGTAACTATGCCGTAAACAAAATTATACACAACAGTTTAACTACCTTCCAGGACTCCTTGTCACAAAATGTAATTTAATTTTCAAATTGAACTGCAAAACAAAAGCATTCTGAAACTGACATGAGACAGCAAATGACGAGACACTGATCAAAGAAGATCAAAAGAACAGTCAATGTGTTGGTACAATACTTACTGTGACAGAGTATTATCTGCCAAGGTACCCATGAATTCAGTTTGTACTCCAAGCTGCGACAGTACAACCGATGTGTTGCCTGCATTACCGCCCCTCTCCCACAACTGATCATTAACTCTGACACACAAACAGAAAAAGAAAACATTTGCTCTCGTGCCAGTTAGCAAAGATTTTTTAAGAAGTACCACAATAATACTGGGGTATCAGAGGACAAGAGGCACTGTTTAATTAGTTGGGGGAAACCTCTTCCATTTTCCCTCAAAAGACTGCCAGACTACTGGGAGTGATCAGATGAAGTGGGATGACTGTTTATCATGCAAAGAGATGAAGGATATGACCTGATCATTCTCAATTTGTGTCTTCCCAACATATGTCAGCAATTTCGTGACTTTTACTTAGTATTTTGACAGCTAGTATTCACTAGCAACATTCTGGGAAAAGTGCAGGTTGGGCACATTTTTCGCGCATCTGATTTCTTTTCTAACTAAATGATAAGGAATTACATTTATCATGCCCATTTTGTAGGGCATTTGAAAACCTTGTAGCATTGCAATGACTAGCAATTCAACTTGGGTTTTTCACTCACTGACTTATGAATAAAACTCTCCTTGCCAATAAATATTAAATATATACAGTACGTACCTACTATCTGTATCTTCTAGTGGGTAATCATCTAACACATTGATGATGTCAAGGCATACAAGACCCACAATAAGAATTCTCTTCTCTTCTGTATAACAAGCCATATATCTTGTCAGCTTTCATTCACGCTTATGCCTGTAGGAATCGAAGGATAAGTTCGTGGACGATCAGCTGTTTTGATAGTCATAAGCCTTGCTCTTTCTACACTTCACTGGTTGCAGAAGGAAAGTGTGATAAAGTAGTTTAAATGAAAGCTGCTCATAAAAAACTTCTGTGACTACTGAACGGGGCGGGGGGTGGAGGGTTGGATGTGTGGGGATGGAGGTGGGCGAGGGATATCAGGCCAGAGGGAGATTTTGGTCGAACAAGAAGTTACACTCAAAGCACTGTTCATGAAATAGATCATGTTATGTGCATGTATCACACTGCCTGTAATAAAGTTTCTACATTTTGGTTCTAGAAAAGTTGGACATAACCTAAACCCTCCTAGGATTTCCAACTATGGTGACCTGGAAAGATTTACTTCTAGAAAAGGTATAAATATTGCTCAACAAGTTGATGGAAAAAAATCAACAAAAATACTCTCTTCCTTGTAACCTTATGATTTTACATGCGACTTCAAATCTCCATGTTGGAATTTTCATGTGCTTGTTTGAACTATAGAGGCCTGTGTTAACAATGACAAATTTATATCAAGGTACCAGTAGAAGGAGGCAGTTAATGAAAAAAAAGTACATGTATTGTTTTTTCTTTTTGAAGATACATTTATGTGGGGGTTGCATCTCACCAGAGATGCCCACCACCACTTCCATCATGTGATAGTCAAGAGAGATTGGAGGCAAACAGGATCTTGATACGTTACGCTAGAATTATTTTTCTATCCTGCCTGAAGTTGAGTATCAGTCCGGCGGAAGATTATGGCTCACTTTTTCCAGCCTTCACACATTCAAATGTGCCATATCCAATCAAAAATATATCCACAGTTATCAAGGCTGCTCTGTATCTGAATACATGTATGTTGATAACAGTACATCCTCCATCTGCTCAAGAACATGTACGTATCTATTTAAAATGTCACTGAATACAGAACAGTTTGGTGCAGACATTAAAATTTAATGTAGTTGAAAAGTCCTCAGATTTTATTTAAACAGAAAGAACAAAATTAACAATGCTGCCTTCATATTGATTTGTTGAGTGTCCTCCAAGGCACCGTGAGAGAAGCCACTACCTGACTGCATTAGTTTTCATACGAGCACAAGTGAACGGCCTTGAGGTATACCGGGACACAGTACATTATTCCATGTTTCATGAGGGCGAGTATAACGCATTTATCTTCAACTTCAAGCAAACTTGATTGGCAGTAAAGATATTACTATGTGCACAAAAGTATGGTAAATTTTCTAGATGTGGGTTTTGCTTTTAGCGTCAAAATAGCACATTGCGTTGGGTTAGAATAGTGCATTACACAGGGTTGGTATGAACCCTGCAATACAATTATATATATATCACACTGTCTGTTGCCATGGATCGACCAATCAGAAGTGAGAATTCAAGTTTGCTTGATGATAATATTTATCCTGCTTGTAATAGTGGTAAGCCTCTAATAATAATGCTCATCATGCATTTTACGGTGGAACCGAGTGCATGCCCTCTGCTGTACAATCAACTCAATTCTCAGACCTCATGTTCGGGTTTGCGACTTTTTCATTCCAAGATTTAACATCCCCCAATTTCACCAAAGTTTACTGAATAAGCCTGCATGTACCGCACAGTTGACATTTGGGGGGTAAAAAGAGTGCACAGGAAGACTGGGACGCCCATTTTGTCTATGTTGAATTAAAGTCTGTTCCGATGTGCTTTTAATTGACTTTTTTGATTCCTGAATGAATGTCAACCACAAGATATGATGAGAGTAATAAAGACTCTGACCCGAAAATGGGGTCGGATGTACGAAAGCCCATTAGTGCCATGGCAAGTACGTGTTCATAATTCGTCATTACGGATTATTTGTTGGATCTGGTGTACTTCCAGTGAATGTTATCAATGTGATATTTACCTAATTGACAGGTATGGAAAAAAAGACCAATCAGTAGCACATGTGGAAATGTTATGGAGATACCCTCAACATACGAACGTTTTGTTGATTTGCGACATGAATTTAACAAAATCTTACAAATTGGGGTCTCGGTGATGAACGGTTAAATATATTATCAAAGTATATCAAAGGAAAAGAATGTACACTATGAATTAAATCATCCATAATAACGAATTAATAAACCATAATAACGAAATAAATAACCTGTAATAACAAATTGTGAACATATACTTGCCATGGCACTAATGGGCTTTCGTACGGATGAGACATGAGTGTTACGCCCCATTTATAGTGTCTTTCCCAACTATAGTTGGGACAATTTCAACTGTAGTGCTGCAGTTGGGCTGGTGCAACTATTGTTGACCAATTTCTATAGAAAAATTCTCAACCTTACCTAGGTTTACGAATCTTGCACTTACAATTCATCTAAAATATGGCAATTCATCTGTGACATGACATTGTACACAGTAATGATTTTGGAACATGCTGACCTGTGTGCTGTAGTTGGGCCGGCCCAACTATAGCACGCTAGTTGGGACTGATGCTATAGTTGGGGCGTAACAAGTGCACTAGTATACTGTGGGTAACACAGCAAATGGGGGCATGTTACTCAGCTCCAGCTAGTACACGCGCATTTATTAATGTCATGAACATCTGCAGAGTGCGGTGGTTTAACCATGGAAGAAGGAGGCCTGGGTCTCCATGGTTTACCCAATGACCAAAGGCACAAGAAGTTTGAACATGCACCACACACACGTGGTTTCGTAGGCATGCACCCGGAATCACAGTGGACCCCACTCGGTGTGATGAGAAACCTAGTACTCACAAGTTCACAACCACAACACCGGCTGGATAGAGAGGGGGCGGGCGTAGGTCCCAGTCGTCGTCGATGGTCAAAACACGAGTACAAGTTCGAGTAAAGCAATTTTGCTAATGACTGCTTGATTTTCCCAGGTAATGTGTTCACAAAATATATTGGCACTGTCAATATCATGAGCACCAGGCAAGACAAACATTGGTCGAAAATTGATGCCGCTCGAGCCTGCTTGAATGGAACTAAAGGTGGCGCTGTTACAATTGGACCACATGGACGTACGAGACTACCGGCAAAAACAGCAGCGCAGCTCAGGTCGTGAACACTTCGTACATGTACTCTGCGGTCACGGTACGGCACTGGAATTTTTCTGAATGATCCGGCGTCAGAGTGCGAGTCAAATGTACTCAAAGTTACTGGAAATGAAGTGCGGTATGTGGAATATTACTGACCCGAAGTTGACATAATGATTCATTTTTTGCCATCATCATCGACAGATGCGGATCCTGAACGCAGTGATCACTTACAATTTCAATGTACCTGAATATAATGCATGTTCACAACCTTAGTTGGTGATCTATCTTGTCGCGAGTTACATGAGTTACATGTATTTATATTAATGTCAGACAACACTGAGTGGAGCGTCAGTGCTCCACTTTTTCGAATTTTATATTGGATCTGTCATTGGGGTGTAAAGTGATGTCTTTTTATGGAACATGTACATGTTTAGCAGGGCTATGGCATATGCCCGTGCATGTCATTTTTCTGAAAATCCAGACTAAACATGAACCCAAAGTCAGAAGGTTGGACTCACAGTCAACATGGTCAAGGGCAGATTCAGAACCAAATTTCCTTCGGGGGGAGGGGAGGGGAAGAGTTGTGTTTTGATGGCAAACAAAATTTCTTGTCAAACTACCGCGTAAGTTTTATTCACTCTTTATCTTCAAGCAACCTTGAATTCTCTATTCTGATTGGTTGATCCATGATGTCCACGGCAACAAACAGTGTGATATATATGTACAATGTGTAACAGTTCACATCAACCCTGCACAATGCTTTGTTCTTACGCAAGGTGCTATTAGGAAAACACGCATCTGCAAAATTTACTGTACGAAGGTGGCACGTTTGCATGCATAGGGCCCTCATTCAGCATCTCCAGTGGGCATCAAGTTTGCTTGAAGATAAATTCGTTATCATGCTCGTGCTCGTGGAACACAGAGTTGTGTAGTGTGTCTGTGTTCCGCTCGTTCTCATGTAATAACTAAATTAGCTAATAATGTTACCATGCCAGATCGGCATACCACCCTGAAGTAAACATCACATTTGCAGATTTGCGAAATGTCTGATTTCTTGCCTCTTAAAAACTTGATTGCTTGCCAGCTTGCACCCCTAGAATGTACACATGTTTTATGTGTACGTATCAAACAATACATGTACATTTTATGTATGTAGTCATGGTAGTACGGGATTCCTCATTTCACCTGTCTGAGGTGTCCCAGTTTTAGGGGTACTCCTTGCTGTCATCAGCAAGGGAAAGAGTTCCATATACAGACGTCAGTAATTATTCCCTGCAGTGACCTATTAGCCATCAGAAAGCAAAACATGTCCAGAAAGTTCAATATAGGAGGGAAAACACCAAGTTGTTTACTTAGAAAACAGAATGTTTCAGACCAGTCTCATGCGGTTTGTGCACAGGGTGTCAAGCTGCGTCCGTAGACGGAAATCTTTCACCAGCAAGTCTTAGCTTGGTAAAGCATGCCACCAGTACAGTGATTTTGTGGTTACATACCAGTAGACATTTTTCAGAAACTTTTGCTATTACTACAACATAGACCTAGGAATTTGCATTTGAAAAGGACAAAAATAAAGGTTGGGACAAATTGTCAGGCATTACTGAAATTGCTGATCATTCTAGGACTGAGACAGTTGGTACCCATACGTACCGTACTTTAGTACGTGTACATGGAGGTGTAATTGTACTTTGCTTTTTGTTCTTCACTATGTCGCTGCAGTATTGTGTCTGGCTGTGATGTGAATGTACCGCAGACAAAAACCGATCAGCTGAAATCATGGATTCTACAGCGTCAACCATTGTGGGAGTTGATCCGCCACATGTGCCTGGTCCCAACATGGATGAGCATGCTTCAGAACAAGTCAGGAAAAAGAAACCTCCGAAGACCGGTCGCGAAACACAGCCAGGAATAATTTACCTCAGTAGGATCCCAGCCTTCATGAAACCTAAACGCATTCAGCATATATTTGGCCAATACGGGGAGCTCGGAAGGACATTTCTACAACCTGAAGGTTCGTCATTCTTTTCACAAATGTATAACTCTTCAGTGACATTTGTTCCTTTTCTTTCAGTGTTGTGATGAGCCTGCAATTTCTTTCCTTGTATTGAATTATACAAAAGACTTGGCTTGAGCAGTGTCAAAGTAAGTACAGCCGTAAATGCTCAAGTCAATTCGGGCACATATAATTGTATTTGAACAAATAGGCCTATTGACACGCGAGCCCAAATTTCAACATATAAACCTATTCTAGATGTATCTATAGGCATTTAAGCATTTGTTAAGGCAGGACTTAGCCATTAAGTTTTTTCAAGCGCTTTAGAAATGGCCTGCCTGAACACAGCACATGAACTATAAAAAACTATGAATTTGAAAAATTAAAGACTCGTTCCGGAGTAGCTGGATGGGCAGTCCCTTATTAAACCACAAGGTGGGAGGAAAGTCCACAAGAGGCCAGAAATTGGCAGTAACCTGAAGTTCAAGAACATGGGTAACTTCCTGACATAGCTGACCCTAATTGTACATTTGTAGTTTGATGAATTGAGTATTATGAGTGTTTAAGGGGTGGAGTTGATACATCTACATGCACATGTAGTAACTCACTTAAATGTTCATTTTGTACCTGTTTATGTGTTTGGACTTTAGTTGCGCCACCAAAATTGGCCACTCACATCAGAGTTGATTGACACAAGCCATTAATTTCTGGATTGATTGCACTAATGCCATTGTGCTTGATATCACCTTTGTGTAATTGCAGTTCCATTCATGCAAAATGTTATGAACATAGAAGCACAACAGTGACAAAAGTTGACAGTTAAAGGTAAAAGTGTTTTGTCTATTTTACAGATAAATACACTCGTCACACTCGGAAGAAGAAAGGTGGGAACAAGGCTCGGTGCTTCTCGGAGGGATGGGTTGAATTTAAGGACAAGAAGATTGCCAAGAGAGTGGCACTAACCTTAAACAACACCAGGGTGAGTGGACGGAAACGAAGTCGATATTACGACGACTTGTGGAGTATCAAGTACCTGCATCGGTTTCAGTGGGCACATCTTGCAGGACAGCTAGAGTACGAACAGCAGGTTCAGAAACAACGCATGCGCGCCGAGATCGTGCAAGCCAAACGAGAGACAAGCGTCTTCTTGAAAAATGTGGAGAAGAGTCAGTGGCTTGGAAGAATGGAGAGCAAGAAGAGGAAGCAAGGCAAAGAATGGACCCACCGAATACATCAGTATAAACAGCGTCCTGCGGGTGATGTTAAATCACGCTCAGGCAAAGTCTCCGGAAGCTTACTGGGCAAGATTTTTGCCAAGGCCGGCACAGACTCATCGGATAGACATTAACGTGACAGCTTGGCAAATGTGCGCGTGCATGTATCACAGACCGCATGTTTGTGCACCAGAAAGCCTTGCTTGCATTCTGCCGGCACCATCAGACCATGGACCATGTGAATACATGTGAAGTAATTACAGTGAATTAACACATATAGAGTAGGTCATTTATGATGCTTTAGGTCCCTCAATGTCAACCTCCATGATCGTTCTAGATAGTGTGTACAAAACCGATCTACTCTTCACATGTATTGTGGGTGGCCTTCCGAGTTATGGAGACAGTTTCTTTTGCTTGCATAAGGAAGGTTGGTACCGAGTTGTGGATGCAAAAATTTGTCCATGTTTTGGTCTTCGTAACATCTATTTGATTCAATGTGTGTAGTCCCTATTACCCGGTTAACCCCTTCGCGCCGGGAATTTCTTTCCGAAAGCCGACTCCCAAGAATTCCAGCCTCACTTGGCCACGAAGGCCACCTGCTAAACCGCAAATTCTCAGTTTGTGGCCCTGCGTGCTCAGCACGCTTTGAATTGCACGGCGAAAAGGCTGATTGTTCGATGGCATGCGGCTCTACTCACCCTTCCACATTCCGGTTGCCTCTTTTCAAAGTGGGAACTATTGTAAAGCTGGTGATTATGATGCAAATTCGGTCTTTTCATTTCTGGGCTACACACAAAGGCCAATTACCATAAATACAAGAGCCAGGGTCTGCCTTCTTTCACTGTGTTCGCTTGAGCGTGGGCCGAGAATAATAGCTGAAAAGCGGGCTGAGGATCTCAATTTTTATGGCGTATCTAGCCGCGTCCCGGCGTGAAGGGGTTAACAAGCCTAGGTACACCACCTACGACTGCAGATGTATTTATACCGGCATAATATATTTGGAATAGTGTGCCTCCAAGAGTTCCCAACATGTTGGCCAATCACAACAAGCATAATCTCTCGACCCTTTCCAAACGCACATTGGGTCAACAGATTTCGTGTATTGTGATCGGCTAACGCATGGCAAACTCTTGGAGGCCCACTATTGTGAAACGCCCGTATTGGCCTGTTTAATCATGATACATGATGATAGCCACACAATGTATGTACTGATGTATCAGTGTTTGTATCAGTGTTTGCTGCAGTGCATGCTGGGATATATTGGGTACATCAATACATGCGGCTATCATGATTACACAGGTTTAAATTTCCAAATGTATTATAAGGGTATTGTGGTGTTTAACGGAGTGCATGCTGGGATACATTGTAGATTAGGGATCATCACAAGCAGGCTACATGGCCATCACATGCTATGAGTAGGGACAATGGCGGATGTACGAGTTACGTACATTGGATAACAAGAAAGCTTAAGGCGCAATCTTTCCATTCCTGGTTGTGGGAGATATTCCTCTCAAGAATTAAAACAATGGTAACAAGTAACCTGCCTTCAGGAAACCTCATCTGCTGACGAGAGCAGTGGCTTTATATGCACCAAAGACCCCTATTCTATCCCACCGTTTACTGCGATAAATACTAATATCATCAGCGAATAGGGCTATATTGTCACAAGGAATTGTTGCAGGTTTACACAGGCTTCGATAGAAGTGGTTAAATATAAACAATATCTTGTTCTTTAGAATTCTTTAGTCCTCTTAGAAGTATGTGGTACAGGTGCAGTTCTAGAGCCAATTTTGTTTTGGGGGGGCTAGACCCTTTGCACATAACGTTAGTGATCTTTTAACTTTGGCTACTGTGAATCCAATATTTTCCAGCCTTTGTAACTTTCCTTTGCATTTTTGGAGGGCGAGACAACATTGTGGGGGGAGGGGGCCGAAGCCCCCCTTATTTACCAAGCCTTCAGGAGTTTGTCCAGTAATGTTAAGTTGTCATTTTGACACTAGCTTTGTGAAAATCAGACAAGTCATTCTCGTACAAAGCCTGTTTTACAGAGATACATGTAAGTCAGTCCAAAATTTAGTTTTCCATTGATACCAATGCATGCAGGTTGACGAGTGTGGCCAGGAGCACGACTGTTAAAACAAAAATCAAGCACCAGACTGAGTTGAAACTTCACATTTATTGTTGGTTATTAATTCAGTCTTATTCCCCTCGTGATTCACACAGTATACATGTGTATACACATTCCTGCATGGTGATATTGGCTGCCATGTCCCCAGCTTGCAGATGATGGACCATCCACAAAGTTGGAACTCAGCCAGTCATTATCGTCTATACTACAGCTGCACTGAATTCAACTCAAGTGTGTGAATAAAACATGACAAGGGACAGTCAAGTTCTTGGGGAGTGGTGTAATCTTCCCCCCCTCCCCCTCCTAGTGTGAGATGGTCCCCAAAAAAGCATGGCTTTTATTAAGAAATGAAAATAAAGAAATGGAAACAAGCAAGAAGGAGCATTTACAACGATCAAATTTTAGTTACATCCGGTGTATTAACCACTTCCTGCCGGGGACTCGGGGATCAGAGACGTGTGGTTTATATGGGTGGCCGGGGTCTCCGAACTCAGACAAAAGAAACAGCGCCCTGTAACAAAAGACCGTACTCCGAACAAAAGACCAGGCTGCTGGGCATTACCGGCATTTTTCACTCTCAAAAGTGGTGATAATCCAGCGTTGTTTTGAAACCCTATACCAGGGCTTGGGGCATTGAGAGCGAGCGGATTACCACCGGGGACAAAGGTGCTCCACTGCCGCAGCGATGAGCCACACAGCACTGCTGCACGCTAATCTGGCCCCTATTGAAAATAGGTCAGCAGTGCACTGAGCCAGGTTCGTGAACAAAAGACAGTTACACAACACCTCACAATCTGGGCTCTGTTTACAAGGCTGCTGGCCTGGCTGAAATACTCGGGCATCAATGAAGGCCACCTGTCAACTTACAGTAGTGCCTAAAGATTACTTGGTGCGGCTATAAACGACCGTTAAATGAAATGAATTTTTAAAGGATTTTGAAAACGGAAAAAATGATAGTCATGCCGGCCCAGCATCATGAACATTGAAAAATGCCCAGGCACAAAGTGGTTAATCTCAAAAGAGAAGATTTTAGACAGTAATGTGGGCCCATCTACAGCCTAAGCAGGGCAACACATTCAGGAGAATATACATCTGATACATACGTACAAGTGATTCATTATCCAGTAGCCACACCAATGTCATGTCAGTTCTTACAGTTATCGAAAAAAGCAATGTATATTCGTATTCACAGTCTAAAATATTGAAAAATACACATAAATTATTCATTAAAATATTTACTGAATATTTCAGTCATTATCGTATTGATTTGAATAGATTAGAAAATCTCATACCTGCATAATGTAAATGTTCTCTTTTAAGGCAGTGAAAACAATGGAATGTAAAAAGGGGAAAATGGAAATAGGTAGAGTATACCAAAAGGAGGACATGGCGAAATGAACTTTAAAAGTCCCTCAATATCCACCCCTTGTGCCAGTGATGGTTTGTCAATTTCATACTGATGAGTGGTTGCCCACCCCCCTTAAAAAATCCTGACAACACCCAGGATCCCATGTTGCCAATATAGTTATCAGTAGAGAACGCCAAACTGTAATAAAAGCATGGAATATTTTCAACAGATTTAAATGAGTAATTGAAATCTGCTGGATGTGTGCCATACTTAGGTGATGTCATATAAAAAGGGTTCAATTCTTCAAAAAGCCACCTCCCATCCAGCTTAGACTTGGACAGTAATGATTCTCAAAATGTAGAATAGCAAAGTCTGCATTTTAAAAAAAAATCATTCGGTGAGTAGTATGGGGCTAAATCTGGAGTTGTCGTGACTGCCATGAGGGAAGACCTGATTGCGTCAATGTCGATATGGTTGGTGGCACTGTGAGGTAGGACTGAATGGAAGCTCTGGCAGCAATCAAGCCAGACAGCATGCATTCGTTAGCAGAGGCTTGACGAACAATGGCTGCAAGCATCCCTCCGGCCAAGCTGAAAAGACAAGGATATATAAAGCAACAATTGAAACACAAGCATTCATTACCAGAAGAAACTATATCTCAAAAATAAGGAGACACTTGAGAGCATACCTAAGATTGTCTCTATAATGTCAAACTATGTGCAGTAATTGGACCTGTAGCATACAGCTGCAGGTCAAACAATACCGTTACTCCTCTCTGGCCCATTTAGCATGCCAACTTTTTCCTTCACATTTGTGTTAGAAGTGGATTTTGTTGGAGATAAATCTAACTGTCTAGCTGCACCTGAGTGTGTCATCTTATGGTAGGCCTGAGCTGTGGGCTGCAACAAAGCAACAACCCAAAGAGGACGATATGTCCAGTGGCCATCTATGAAAAGGGTTGAATGACTAAATGGAATATAAATTGGCTACAGGTGTCAATTTGGTGGACTTGCATGGCTGGCAAGATCAAATATAAAAATCAATGACTTCTGTTTGAACAAAACATGTATGATTTACTGGTGTAAAAACTTTCAATCAAGATAATTTCAAACACATAGTACATGTATGCAATATGTGATAAATTCAGACGTTGTTTTAAAACCAGCAAATCTGAGAATGCTTTACTTCTACTAAGCTCTGCAAGTTCTGATTTATGTGTGCATCGCAACTGACCAATCTCCAGCTCCTGACACACTGGCCATATTTTCAGCAGTGCATGCTGGGTAATGCACGGCAGACTTCCTGGAGGTGGTTTCCTACAGGGGAAAAACACACAAAATAAGACCACAACATTAAAAATCATTGAGGTCAGTTTGTAAGAAGCATGTACTAATGTCATTTTCATTCTGGAGGAAAGTACAGAATATGGAGCACTTTAATCCAAACAAAATTACTTTGGAAATTTTTTGCTATTATGCAAGTCAACCAAACCTGACTTTTGAGCGCCAAGAACTATCTGTGGATCTCTGGGACAAAAATGTAATTTGGTGCTTTCCCAGGACCTACAATAAACATCCACTGTGTAAATAAAAACTTGTGGTTGCACTGTGACACGGGAGAAGTACATAGAATTCTGCTTGGAAAGACGCCGTCAAATTGTATTTCTTTTCTTGTCAACATTGTTATTTCATTGTTTTTGTTCTTATGATCTAAGTGCATAACATACACTTAGTCCTTTTGGTGTAGTAGAGCCCCAGTTTTTGGAAAATATACCTGTAAACTGATTGAAAAACTACTGACTGCTTTGTGTGGCACACTGGCCTTCCAATTGGTACCATTGAATATTGTCTTCCTTAGGTAAAGCCAAGATAAAATAATCGGCTCATCGAGTGGATACAGGGAAAATATTTTTACTCTGTTCAGGCATGCAATTTGGACTTTGACAAAAAAAAGGGACATTTTAATCTTTACATGACTTAGTGCAGTGTTTTCAATTTTCAATGGCGTAAGTTTCAGCTGATCAGGAAATCAGCTGATCCGAGGAAAAGTTGCATTGCCTGTCGGATGAGTTTAAATTGCCTGTCTGATGAGTTTAAACTGCCTGTAGTACTACACCCACAGATTCTACATAGTTACAGAGCATCCAGTATGCTAAATAAATCCAGTTTTAATGTACTTCTGCCTCAACTTTAAATTACTTCAAATGTGATCAGTTGTATGTACATACCGAAACTTCCCCTTGATAAAAAAAATGTTTCCATCCAATACGGCCGTTTCACAATAGTGCGCCACCAAGAGTTTGCAAGGCGTTGGCCAATCACAATGTGCGAAATTAGTCGACCCAATGCACGTTTGGAAGGGTTGACAAATTTCGCACGTTATGATTGGCCAACGCGTTGCAAACTCTTGGTGGCGCACTATTGTGAATCGCCGTATTCTGCCATGCACCAGAAAAATAAGTTGCAATTGCCTCCTACTTTGCTTGCTATCTGCTCTGTGTGAAAGTAAGAGATGCTGTGTAATGTGCATCCTTAAAATTCGTCATCGTGTGCTGAGTACATATAACCAATTTCTGTTATAATCATAGATATGAAACCAATATAATTTTAGTTTCAGCGCTATATCTCAAATTGAAATACACGACCACCATGCATGTTTCTGGTGAACGATTTCCCCCATCTGTCTCCTCTAGAGCTTTTCTGGTGAAGGGGTACTTTAAGTCCAGTGGGTAGATGCACATGTTCCTTTTGGAATGAGACAGCTGTGATGTAGTCTTTTTAGAGGCCAAATAGTTGGAACAGTGCTCGTATTCCATGATGAGATGCGTTCTAAGCCAATCGAGGTATTAAGAGTCTGGGGATGAGGTGTTATATGTGACCAGCTCTAGAAAAATGGGTCATAAGTCCCCAGATTCAGGTTCTGAGTTTTTGACATGACTGGATTCTGTACATCACAAGCTACAGTTTGATATATAAATGACCCCTGTAGTGCGCTGCGTTCTGGATATATATAGACATTTGTATATCCATATTTTTGTTATCAATAAAAGCACCTTTCGAGAAAAAGCTCATTAAGTGCAGTACTTGGAAATACAATGCTATACAGGATTTCTTACTTAATGATCAATTTTTCATCTTTATTCATCAGTATCAATGTTTGTAGTCACACATTCTGAAAATATAAATATTATAGAAGCTATTAAAGGAAAAGACACAAAACCTCATTTTTGAAGAAATTTTGCCCCCTTCAAATAGAACAGGCCATTAGGTGTTTTGGCACGGCACGACTTAATACATTTTTTGCAGAGAGGATCACATATATGCTTACCCTCAGTGAAGTGGAACCAACAAGGAATGGGTGATGGGCATCAGCATTCCTACACACAAGCACACCATCTTCTCCAAGAGTGACTACTACGCAGTAAATGTGATGTAATAACTTCTGGCTCAATTCTATGCTCATGTCCATTTTCTCCTGTAGTGTAAAACGATCTTGGGACGCAAATGTAAAAATATCAGTCCATGAGAATTTTTGTTTCCATTTTTGTGCACCAACTATTATGGATGGATGGACTCGGGAACTGTCATCTTCATACACTCTTTAACAACTCAAAGGAAGCCTACCTCAGGATCATTTAAGAAAAAAACAAATACCATTATAAACTCCATAAATACCACTGCACTGAACTGCACAGAAGATAGAGAGTCTGTTGACCCTCAACATATTCTGTGGAGCAGGCATGCATTTGTGAGCATCATTTTGTAAATAGCTTTGCGCCTATAATCATTATACATACTGGTATCAGGCATTTCTGTTGCTAGTTCATAACAATTCTCATGTAATTTGGTGAAGTCATCTGCATATCCTTGATGTATAGGCTTGGTCAAAAGTTACAAAGGTCAAGTTCTCAACTTAGTTCTCAACTTGTAATTTGTAAGTTTATTCTTTCCAGTATATTTTTAAGTGATTTTACTTGAGAACCACCCACCTGAAGTAAAGTCTGCTACAAGACTGATTAGAGATAGTTAACTTAAATCAGACCATTTTGTAATGTACCTTGAAAGGAAGTCACTGCTTTACCGCTCAGGTGGTCAGCAATCATGCACAGCTCCTTGACGTTTGGGGAAATGTAGGACAGAGATTTCCAACAATCTGACCGAAATGGCTTGATCGACTTATCAATACAGGTTGGTTCATACCACACTAAATAGAAAGTCAGGAAGGAAATATTTTATTATGATAAAACAATATCTAAATATTAATGCAATAGTGATCACACAAATTACACGAATCTTCAAAGGAATAAACATCAAATAAAAATAATGTTGGGGGTAATCTTGCTTGTTCCCAATCAAATATAAGCTAGTGTTGCAGATTGATGAAGGTACGTATGTAGTAAAAACATTCATTCAAGTCAGTGACAAAACTCATTTGTTTAAGCTAATGCTTTACTGTAAACTTTAGATAGTCAAATGATGTCCTTGGTTGTTTGCCATGTATAATGAGTTTTTCCAATTTACACAAGTTTACATGCCCAACATTCTTCATTTCTTTCCTAAAAAGCAAACAGTGACTTGTCAAAATATTAAACTCAGGCCAGAAAGTAGGAATTCAATCAACAGTTTAACCAAAGATTTTATTGCCAAGTTTTGCGATTTTTTGTGCCACTGCAGAAGTCAAGAATTCACATATATGAATCTTTCTTCAAAAATACACCCATCTGTATTACAAAGACATAAAGACTTTTATCAGTCAAGGAGAAAAGACAGCTAAAGCCGTGTTCCCATTGGACTTATTTTGGTTAACTTACTGTGACTTTCCTGTAGAATTACAAAATTAAATTCAGTGGGAACACACAGTAAACTGACGTCCCTGTCAGCTTACTATGACTGTGGTGTAAAACTAACGGGCTGAAAAGGTCGCGAAAGATTTCCGCACAGCCGTGGTAAGTTAGCAGGGGCGCAAAAAAATCCAATGGGAACAGTTCCCGTACAATGTAGATTGACCGCGACCGTGCTAAACATGTGAACCAGACTAACGCTACACGGAGATTGATGGCGAGCACATGAAAATGTTCACCATTCTGTGTGTGTATTGTACTGCAGCATGCCGCGCACGCACAGTGAAACGTGCCCGGATAAAGCTATGTACACACTGTGTACGGGTATAACATCTTATTTGTTGCAGATTTGGCTGAATTCGTCTGATTTTGTCATTTTTCGCCAGATTTGCTGATTTTGTCATGATTTGTACAGAGCAGGCAATGTAATCAGCTGGTCTTAACACGGCGAAAAAACGCTCTGTTACGGTGAAAAAAACAGGCCATGTGGGAATGCGTGGTAGATTGACACGAAGGAATGTTGCGGTAAGTTTCCTCGTACTCGCAGAAGAAAAAGTCCAATGGGAACACAGCTTTAATTATAACATTTCATCTCAGACATGATTGGCTACACTGCTACAACTGGTTCATTCTCACTAGTGATAGGTAGGTTGACAGGCTGAACACACAAACACCCTACATGTTTGGAGGTAATGTAGATGTAGTTACAAGTTCAGACACAGTACCGATGATAAATGTACATAACCTTCTCTCACACAGAACGTAGGTTCCAATTCAATGAGTGAGGTTTTATTTCTTTACCTTGTGTAAACTAATGTGAGTAACAGTTAATTACCTGGAATGCTATTTTGGTCGCAGAATTTGCAAACATATTCGATGGTCTCTGTTGGTATATTGCCATCAATACACACCAAAGGGGCTGATTGTAGCTCTTCCTCAAATTGAGATACCTGGTGGTATGAATTCAAGTCAGTAACAAGGAAATGATTTATTTCCACAGAACGACAAATCATTATTTTATGACTGATCATAAACCTGCTTCAAATATCAATTCTCTATTCATAAATACCTCAGACAGTCTCCCAATTCAAAAACGTGAAACTTGACCATGCATTAACATTTGATAATGACTGCTGAGAACTGATAATGCCCGATGCGTAAATCACATGCTGACATCTGGATACAAGACAGGTTAATTGATTCTGAATGGTCAAGAGTCTGTGTGCACATGGCTCCCCACATGCATGCCAAGTCCATATAAGGAGATTCTTTTGGACAACTTGTACAGGGAATACTGCTATAAAATGGACCGGGGTGTTCAGGAAAATGAAAGTAAAATTCCCTAACAAAATCATTGGAAATCCATCATATATTGACTTGGTGTCAATGTGCTTTGCCAGTCTTAAACTAACGTATAAGACCAGCTCAGGTGACTAAACATGCCCAATGACATCATGTTTTGTTTACAAGTGTGTTTTCCTGACTGGGTGACTGATGAACTGCATTCCACCTCACTGCAACAGAGAAACGTATGTGTAAGCAAGGTGTGATGTCGTTGTATACAGGTCAGTGGAAAAGCATACTTAACACTTTTTAAAGCTATTATAAAATCCCATCTTAGTCCACCTTTGATTTCTCATCAGAAAGACAAAATTAGATTACACAAAACAAGCTCATTGCCAGTACGACAATAAATGGATCACACAACCAAAATCATCTGCCTTAACATGCATCAATTTCTCCTAACACTTCAAACTACCAGAGATGTTATACCAAGATAAAATTTTTGTGACTAATTTTTCATCTGTGAAAAGCATTGGAATACAGGCAATTCACAATAGTGCGCCACCAAGACTTTGCAACGTGCTGGCCACTCATAACGAGCAAAATTTGTCGATCCCTAATTCCAAACGCGCACGGGGTTGACAAATTTCGCGCATTGTGATTGGCCAACGCGTTGCAAACTCTTGGTGGCGCACTATTGTGAAACGGCCATATTGAAAAGTACTTACATATTCTGGTGTTATTTGTGAACTTATGTCCATATCCCCAACTGCAATGATCAACTGACCATCACTGTTGAGTACACAGGAGTAAGTTGCTGTGGAGTATCGGTCTAGAACAGATATGCATGATGTATCCTGAAATCAAACAATGATATGAGAAATGTTGAACTGGTTTAGCCCTTTGGGAACAGTGAAGTAACTTTTGATAATGAAAACACATTCATCTCTCTTATCTCAAAAACAATTACAAAGAGGACTTCATCAACCAACATTGTTGAAACAAAATTAAAGGATAATTAAAGCCAATCTTCTGGAAAATGCCCACATTACACCCAGCAGTAAAAACTGCATGAGGGACTGATGTACAAAACATTACATTACTGTAATAGGCCAAGATACAATCCACTTCCAGGAAAATGCAACACAAGACTTGTTGAATCATAGAACATTCCAAGATCCAAACTATCACAAATAAAACAGAATCATACTGACTACCTACCATATGTGAGGAGAGACTCAATAACATGTCGCCCTGACTATCACGACCAATGGCTGACAAAAACAGAGGAGAAGCACCAAGACGAGTCATACAGTCTGCCACATTGCGTCCAACACCGCCTAGAGAGACATTTATACTACCAGGATTCGTCCCATCACCATACTATGGTAACCAAGAAAAGGAATCAATCGGCTAAATCCAGGCCATATACCTACCACTGTACCACACATCAGCAAAGTTTCATTGCATACCAGAAAACGTCTGTCCTACATCACCCGTCATTAAAAGTACTTTTCGTTATATCACAAGAAGTAGAAAAGTAAAAATAAGACTTACGTCCTTTGCAAGATAATTAAAATAAATGGATTACTGTAAGCTTTCCTGCCAAATGTGAGATTCAGAGGGTGTGGTGCTCTGTAGCAAGCATGCCCTGTACATAGGGCTAGGCAGTGCACGTGGTGTAAATGAGATTATATCCAAGAACATAGTGCATGGGGCAAACTGCTGAGTTGATAGACTTGGCGCTTGAGTGTCTACACTGATGAGATTTGTATACAAAAACAAATATAAAGAGGACTAATGGATTCATGTACATGAGTGTAAACAGCCCCCTTCCAATACAAGCAAAGTGATTACTATTATCTCTTGGCTTCTGATTGACGACATCAGGTCAACGTTACTTCCACCTATGACAACTGGCCTCCCCTGTCTTTTGCCATCTTGAGTGGTTGCATGCCTATGCTTGGTGCGTCTGTTGTGAGCCTTTTGGTTCCGTATGTAGGAGAGTTCCAGGGCTATCTTGCTGCCAATGTCTGCATTATTCTTTATGAGTGCAATATCTGGCAGAGGTCTGTTAAGGTTACAGACTCCATCAGGAACTGGGATTGATAAAGGACTCGTAACAACATCTTTTGATCATACTGGTGTTATAACGAAAGCCCCAAAAGGTACTCTTCAAAGTGAAACATATTATCAAAATATCATGACAAAAACTAAATGATAGAACAGCATTATGCCTTCCAATAAATCATTAACATAAAAGCTCAGAAATTACATATAATTGTTGTACATATACACGTATCACAATATCAATATTTTTTAGGAATGTTGGCTTTGTAAGGATACTAGCTTTCAGTGAGTCGCCTTTGGTAATCTGGTTGACTCTTTCCAGAATGTACGGTGTCACGTCCTTGCCCTGTATGCCTTTATCACTACGAAAACAGTATCAGCCAATAAATAAAACTGTATCCAGGTGCAAGTGCTCTCACTCTATGTAAACTTTCAGGTTCGACATATCTTCTGAATGCAACACGAGCACAAACTGGGCAGGGGCCAGGCTCATAAAAGGACGGAGAAGAGTCTACAAAAATTCTAAACAAGCTTTGTTTTGTTTTTCCTTGTTTTCCGCATGGAATTGGACATAGTGACCTTGGAAACCTACCAGTTTAGCTCCAGCAAAATCACTTTCCATTCTTTCGATTGTTGTGATTAATATAAAATTTTTATCACTTGGTTACTCTTCCTTACGTCAGGGTCACTGAATGCAAATCAAGAATCAAATCTATCATGTCTATACCTTGCTTCCTGTAATGCAGTCTTAATAGCTTCTTCAATAGCTTGGCCTTCCGCTGCAAGATCAGCTGGTATTGGCACACCAATCAGTATGCCACTACCTAACTCCAAAGATAAATTGTAATCTGCCACAAGAGAAAATAAGATCACAAAGATGATTATGATCACGAAGTTGAATGACTGAATATCACACATGTGCAATATCTTCATGGTATATCATCTCCAGCATTTATCACATACTGCAACATTATGTTGTTTTGTACAGGAAATAAACATTTTCATTCACATCAGTTGCTGGACTCATAGATAAAAATCCCTTCACACACGCTCAAACTGAAATCTATGCGAAAACTTTCCATTTAATCATTTCAAAACCACAACGGTTGAGACTTTTCAACCACCACTTGACGTCTCCTCATTAGATTCTAGAAATTCCTAAACGTATGCGCCTAATGGAGTCTGTTGGAAATCCATAAGAAAAATATTATGGAAGAAAACGGTACTTTTTAAAATTGAAGATACAAGGGCTTGATGTGTGATCTTTTATACTGATGTAAGATGTGCACTTGGCCCTGCATCTTCAAGTTGAGTGAGGCGAGGGGAATATGGCGCACTGTGTGGTTGGTTCCTTGCTTTGCAGTGTTTGGTGATGTGCTTGGGAGCATAGTTTTAATATTATACATTTACATTCATTGTTCCTGAGCATGTGACTAAGGAAACACAGCTTTTTTTCTACTATTTCATTGTACTTAATAAATTATGTTTTACATCTCTATCGCTTAAGGATAATAAAATGATGGGCACACATGGGAAGTCTCATTGCATTGATTTCTTTAGAGTACCTCAGAATGCGTCAGAAACTGTTAAAAGAGACAGTCACCAACTATAGTCTCAGAGCTGAATTACATAAGTAACGAAAGCTTACAACTACATTTAGAAAGATTAAACCATTCATTACCAAATTACTACTTAACACGTCACAAAAAGAGAAACAGTACCTATTAATTCAGCAGCATCTCTTGCACATTTGACATGTATTGGGGCTTGATATCCACTGCTTGGTGTAAAGAATGCTGGGAAGTAACTACTGGGACCAAATGCTGCTACAGTAACGCCTTCAGTTTCCTATCCCAAATAAACAATATTTTATAAATTTAAAAATGATTTAAATTGAAGCACCAACTAAATATTAGAAGCAGAAAAAGATCTTCTGAATCCAAAAGTAACGGCAAAGGTGACTGCGAAGGACAAAAAAGAACAAAAATACAGAATTGGACATCTCAGCTATTAAAAGTACATGTACAGCGTACATGTACATGTAGGCCTGCTGCAAGGAGATATGCCAGCACTATTTCTCTTATACTCAACTTGACATCTGTTGTCAAGCACTCAATGAATATGAAGATTTGGACTTTGCTATATCAACAAAGTCTTGAGGAATAACTCTACATCTGGTCACAATATTCTACCCAGACTATGTTGATGATGCAGCACTACCATTAGATCACGTGAAGGAGGTACAAGAGCAAATTAACAAAGAGCAAAGTGAGGGTGGGAAATTAGGATTACACCTTATGTGCTACAAATACTGAGGGTGACAAAGTTGGATTACACCTTATGTGCTACAAACACTGAGGGTGACAAAGGTGGATTACACCTTATATGCTACAAACACTGAGGGTGACAAAGTTGGATTACACCTTATATGCTACAAACACTGGGGGTGACAAAGGTGGATTACACCTTATATGCTACAAACACTGAGGGTGACAAAGTTGGATTACACCTTATATGCTACAAACACTGAGGGTGACAAAGTTGGATTACACCTTTTATGCTAAGAACACTGAGTACATGACTTTTAAATCAGTATTTGAGTTCTTGTAGAAAGAGTGATTGACTTCAAAAACCTGGGATTAAGGATGGAAAGCACAGATACAGTCATCTCTTAAAAACACTAGTGTGGAAAGCTCTTTATAACATGAAGTAGATGCGGAAATAAAAAAGATGAGGTTTTTCAATGCAGACAGCACTTGAAACAATTGTCCTTTATACATGTGAAGCATAAGCTCTCACTTAGGTCACGACCCTCAATGGTTGCTACAGTTAGATGACACTTCATATCAGCTGGAAAATTCGCATCACGAATGGGTGTTCTATGGAGTTTTGTCTCTTACATGTACCAAAAAGATTGAATGTAAGAGTCTTAACCAAGCTCCTTCCTGAATTATACTGCCTACTCATGTAATAGAAAATTGCAGACCACTGCTTAAAACCACAGGCAAGTTCAATCAAAGACCACTAATTAACTAGCGTTTGGTTTGTGACATACCTAGCACATGTGCAGTGAAGTTGAAGTGTAAATGATCCTAGTCAACCGTTGTCATGTCGTTGGGCTGGAGGGGAGAATTGGTGGTAGAAGGAAGGGCAAAATAGCAAAAAAAGGGTGAAAATGGTCGTTTACTTGTGACATCATATTTTCTGGCATTTTTCTTATAACTGGTCCTCTCTGCACTGTGCTATTAAAAATGGTTTATGGCAAATAGTTGACTAGACTGGTCCAACCACTACTGTGTGTGTTTGATCAGAGTTGCTTGAACTATAGTTAACTATGGTGCTTGATTGAACTTGCCCAATGATTCATTCAGTGGTAAATGCTGGAATGGAGACTAGACAGGAAGCATCCTGTTCTTATGACAGACAGAACTGTGTTTCATGGTTACTACGACGAAGCCCAAGCCGGGTTGATTCCATGTTTAGGGGTCATTACTATATGGTACCTGCTACTAGCTGTTACGGCAATGCGAAGCTTTTTTTTAATAACTGATGCTACTGAATAGTGCATGTTGCAATAGACCAATCCATTATGCCCAGCCCCACTGCTTTCTCACCAATCACAACTGTGATTTATGTTCCAAAAGTCCAACATATGACATTTGTGCATGTGACACTCGCGGCCGGAATGTGTAGTGTGGCATTGGAGAAGAGCATGTGCTAAGTACCCACACGAGTAGTGGGACCGGTTTACTGGATCCAGTTACTGGCAAACCTGGATTTTGGTGTGGATGTGTTGACTATTTTTCTGAGTGAGCAACATATCATGCATCTAAGGTTCTTCAATGGGAAGAAATATGTTAATTGGAATGCCAAAACATTAATTATCCAGATCTTTTCAAGTCGGTTTTTTTTTTTTTGGTGAGCAACTTTTGATGCCGCATGAAAGTGCTGGATTGGAATATGTAACTTCCTCCTTTTTCATTCCATGCTTACCAAATATTCCAGGGTTCTTGGAATATCCAATATCGACTTGATGCCGGCTGAAATTACTGCCATTGGAGTGCGGCCTAATTCAGTCAAGTCAGCACTAACATCCATACCTGTGACAATCAATAAAATATAAAGATGAGTTTTATTTCAGCAATGAGAATTTATGAACACGCACAATTACCTTTGCTAGTATGGGTAGATTCAGGGACTCTTTTTGAGGAACATGTACATGTGTGCTCCTGTTCTACCGGGGTACAGTTTCCTATTTAAAAGTGCCAGAGAAACCAAGAAAAATACTGTTCCTTATGTGGTTGAACCATGTGGCTTCTCATAAGAAATGCATGCCACAGTATCTTTTTATAACATGGTCCTTTTTTTTACTGATCGCAGACTATTTGACTTACACGTAGCATATAGAATGAATACTCGGTGAGTCAATTTAGCCATTTGTATTGGTTGAGAGCCCGTTATAAGGCTGGTCTTAAACCTTAGATAAGTCACTGGCTTGTTGTGTGCCACCTTATGCAGTACAGGCCATGTTTGTGCAAATCTCCATTTAACCCCTTCACGCCGGGACTCGTTAAAACACGCCATACAAACTCAGATCTTCAGCCCGCTTTTCAGCTATTATTCTCGGCCCACGCTCGAGTGAACACGGTGAAAGAAGGCAGACCCTGGATCTTGTGTATATGGTAATTGGTCTTTGTGTGTAACCCAGAAATGAAAAGACCGAATTTGCATCATAATCACCAGCTTCACAATAGTCCCCACTTTGAAAAGAGGCAACGGTTACGTGGAAGCTTGAGTAGAGCCGCATGCCACCGAACAATCAGCCTTTTCACAGTGTAATTCAAAGCGTGCAGAGCACGCTGGGCCACAAACCAAGAACTTGCGGTTTGGCAGGTGGCTTTTGTGGCCAAGTGAGGCTGGAATTCATGGAGTCGGCTTTCAGAAAGAAATTCCCGCCGAGAAGGGGTCAAGGAGCTTTTTTATGATTATTTGTGAAAGGAGCATTCTATAGATTACAGAGGTGTGATGTCATTTTTAACAAGGAAGTGAGCTGGTCTGAACTGACCCATCTTTATTCACAGAAAAATCAGGCAGATAAAAATGAGCCAACTTATTTCTCCTCCTCTGTGGACGCCCCCGATTCCTCCAGTCACAAACACAGGTATTCCAGCACGATGAGCCCCAATCATAGTGCCTGACACTGTGGTACCACCTGTAAGTCCCTATAAATCAACATATAAGCAAATGATTGTTCATTAAAAACAGTACCAAAGCCTAGCAAACCTACAAGACCGTGAATCAATGATTTGATGTACACGTCTGTATGAAGGATGGTCAAACAGATCTTTGGATGTCTCTCTTGAGTCATTATTGGATTTCATAAAACTACAAAATTTGATCGACATGTGTACTTACACATTCAGTTTTAGGCATTTCCCCATCAAAATCATTTTATGATTGCAATTCCTGATCAGCTTATTTCCTAGCACTGCCAGAACTGAACTTTTAAAACAAGAAGGAATGGACAATTTATAAAAACAAGACAAGGTCACTCAGGTCTATACAGGGGCTGATGTACAAGATATCGGGCCCACCTCCCAGTGTTCTAGGTCTGTGACCTGGTTAATATATCTGCTCGGTCTGACTTTTCAATGTCATAGTGCAGTTTTACCAATTTTGAATTTAGCATTGGTTACATGTAGTATGGCAAAATGTTGCTTTTACAAAAGGCACCATTTTCTTTAACCCTAACAGTTCTCAGTCCTCCAACAGGTGAAGGATTGAGGACTGTTAGGGTTAATGAACTAAGATGATACCCTGTAGATGTGAAAGTTTCATAATTCATTTCCACCCCATCTTTTACAGTCCTACACACACGCTGGTTCACATGTAACCAAATTGTCCAACCCGTGGTAGTCAATTGACCAAAATGAAAATTCCGTTTTCAATTTAGAATGATGTATGATGAGGTGTGTAGGAACATGTACATGCATTCCTCACCTGACTTAAACCCCATGCAATGTCTCTACGAGACGCTTTGATTGGTCCAGAGCACTCTGTTAAATGTTGCAATTCTGTCTGCCTCAATCCGATGAGTAGCTTTCCGTTCATCAGAGCGATGGTGGCTGGCGTCACACCATTCTGTGCAACAATGGACTCGACTTCCTGAGCCATCCTGGACACACATGGACTATTTGTATTAACCCTAACACTCCTCAATCCTTCACCTGTTGGAGGACTGAGGACTGTTAGGGTTAAGTAGCTTGTGGTTAAAATGTCAGCAATGACAAACAAGCCCTTTTCAGCCAGGTAGTGAACATATTAACCTTAACCCTCCAGCCTACTTTGGCTAGAAGCCCTGCCACACACATCAGTCTGCATCATTTCTCTATGTGGCTTGTCTGTCTAGTGTAACAAGATCCAACAGGTCAACTCTCCCCAAGGCCAAACAGCCTGGAAGTCTGTGGTTGCCAGTCACCACAAGATTGGACAGTAGCATTGTTCCGCTGCTGTTGATTGCCCAGTGCATCAAAGTGCATCAGACTTTTTAACCTGATGCACTGTGCTGTATCTGGTAGGGTTAGGATTAACGATACACATTGTGACAGTTTAAAGATTGACACATTTTTAAATTGAGATGGAAAATTAGAAGATGCTTTATGAAAAGCAAACACATGCCATGCACTCACGAAGCCCCTCTAACATCTTACGCTCTTAATAATCTGCAAAATCAATTTGATCTATGTGAAAGGAAAAAATTTTAACAACACTTTTTGAAAAAAGCAGTATGTTAATTGATTGAAGCCAATCTACACATGTGTGTTGTCTGCATTTTTCTTTAATTTGGTGTTAAAGTATTCAAAACACGTTATATGCATACAATTGAAGTTTCAGTAAGAGTTTTCTTGATTAAACATTTAACTTTGCATGCTCATAAGCAAAGTCAGCAAAGTCAGATAAGTATACATGTACATGATGCAGGGCTTGTTAAATTATTCCTTTCTAACACTTAACAATAACATGTGACGACATTTATAGTGTAAAAATGAGAACATAACAGTTATTTTGTCCATGTACAAACAAAACACAATTCTGAAATAAGCACAAGTCACTGATTTTTTTTGGCAAGCAATTTTCTCTATAAGAGATTTTCTGAAGATAAATGTCATGCTTATGTACACCACATGTGTGCCTTAACTATGTTCGGCGCGATCGCTCGATCGCGCAATCATGTGATTTCCGCAAGATTACCTGATCTTGTATAATCTGTTTATAATTTCCCCTTCTGAAAACTCCACATTCTTTCGAATTCAATGTTGTGAAAGATTATTTCACAAAATGAGGATAAAAGTCAGATGTTTCAGACAGCATGATGATGGACTGATCATGCTCAACAACTATATGCAACACCAATCTTGCTTTGTTTGAGAGAACAGAGAAAGAACCTTCACAACTGCCTGGCATGTGGCTGGTGTTACCTGAGATTGTGAGGGTATGGCATCCCATGTGTTATGATGGTACTCTCTAACGCAACCACAGGTTCATCTTTGGAGAGAGCAGATGCTACAGCAGGGTGATACTCCAGCAAATCTTAACAAAATGGGGAGGGGGGAAATAACAGAACATGATAAAACACTAATCTAAATGAAAAAAAAAAGACTTTGGTGCAAAAAATATTAAGTTCTATCACTGCCTTCTTTGATAAATTATAATGCTGGCCACTGTCCGAAGAAATAACATGAAGAAATTTGACACCAAAGGGAAAAAAAGAGCTTTATCAATTTCAAGTACAAACACATATGGTAGTTTGTCCCGCTAGTAAGGTCCTCACCATTAGCACCAAGTATCTTCCAGGTAGAAGAGTATCTCTTGCAAATTGCATTGTAGAATTTGTTCAGGCAAGATCCTTTCTGCCACAGGATTCTCATCCGTTGCATTTTTCCTACTTGCTGGTACTGATGCACCCGCACTGCAAATCACAATTGCAAATCATGATAAAATTATAGAGACAATTACAAATTATCCGCGCTCTATTCACTGGTTTGACAACGTAGTTTGCCACTGTTTTCCTTTAGGGTTTCATGCAGTAGCTCATTATGTGCACATTCCAAAGTTTGCTTGACAGCAGGCAGTGTGAGTGGAATTTGGTCGCATTTTGTCAGTTTTCAACGCAAGAAATGATTGCAAGACTCACTGAAGACATATTACTTCACCTTTTGACATGTGGAGAAGCTGGCAGGCCATTTTGAACTTGCAGGTATTTTGTTGTACCCTTGTCGTCATTATTAGCACTTTGGGGGAAATTTTGGGGTTCAGTGCATGGTAACAGTATTAACAGTATACTCTGGCACAAACTGGGCTTTATAATGGGGTACTACTGCAGTACAACGGTCAAAGTCTAAAATCAAAAAAGAAGTACAATGCCCTACCGTACAAGTAGTTAGGACTGCAGGGTTTTGGGTGGTAGATCATGTGTAGTTAAGCATGACCTGATGTGGTGAGGATTTGGACTTTGAATTTAGCCCGGAAAGAATATTCATGGATTTTAGTTTTACCATTCTGCCATTATCAAATATCGATTCAACTGGCTTGCAGGTTAATGGTTTCGATCATTTCCTTGCTTTGTACTACAGTCGTCTTCCCATTTCCAGATGCTTCTAATTCCGAATTGTTTGAAAAGAAATGCCACATTTTTGCATTGTTCTCTGATAACACATTTTCAGACAAATACTGTTTTCAAAGATAAAGTGTAAGCTTTTTATACAAATTTCATTTTCAGGAAAATTTTAGAAAGAAAGAATTTCGGCCAGATTTTCTACTTGCACACTGACATGTTCAGATGGTTTGTCAAAAATCTTGAGAGCCAAAAAATCAACAAAACATTTATAGGGAGGCATGCCACTCACCATGTGCGATTCCGAGTACTTTTATCATACTCAATTCATTATCTAACCGATCTTTAGCCGATTTAGCCAGCTACAAGTAGACAGTGCCCTCTTTGATGCGTATACATGACTGAACCTATAAAGGTCATTAAATATTTACTTTCAAATCCGAGTAGCATCTGTTGTCTAGCGGATCATAAGTCACGATCCCAGCTGGGTTAGAATCCAGTGATGGTCCCTTTATTTTTCTTCCCCCAAAAGTTCAAAATATTCAGAAAGAATTCTACATGTAAGTGCAGACAACACTTGATGCCCCTGTGCACAAACCTATGAGACTTGTCTGAGAAATCCTAAGTGTTTTCTAAGTAAATGCTGGGAATTTTCTGAGCAAAATTTCACTTTTAAGAACATTTTATCATTTTCTGATGGCTGCAATAACATTTCAAGGGAAAATTAGTGTTGTTCGTGCATGGAACTCTTTCTGAATATTCTTTTGTCAATTCTAAATTGACTTCAACAGTTAATTATAGAGTTTTGCATTTTTTTTTCTGATTTGTGGCTCTGGAGGATTTTTTTTAAAGGGAAAAAGTCCAAAATTGTATAATGGTCTGATTCCCACCTATTGAGTTCGCAAATTTACAGTCACCTCACCCCATTTCCACTTTGCCCCTGACCGCTTCACCCCTAACTATATCGCCCCATTTCCTCTTCGCCCCATCGCCACTTTCTCTCAATCTAAACTTCAACATCTTTTGGTTTAGTTTTGAAGGTTGCAATGTCGACTGCCTGCCCAGCCGAATTAAAAGTTCAAATTCAGGCAATTTGCTAAGGAAAATGTTACAATCAACAAGTGATGGTGAAGCGATGTGGAGATGGGGTGGAGTGGGATGGGGCGAATTTGCAGCAGGGCAATGTGGGGACGAAGTGGCTAGGGGTGAGGTGACATGGGGCGAAGTGGAAACAGGACGAAGTGACTGACACCCTATGTCGGCACGGAACTAGACTTAGACTAGAGTTGTCATGGTAAGAATTTCTCAGTCCCCAAAACAGTTACTGCACATGTGCCTGTCTACGTTAATTGTCGCGATCCGGAACTGGGAAAATTACTGCATCATGGGCCACAGTCCACAAAGCAAAAGCCTAGGCCTTTGTCTTTGGCACGGGATTTCGGCATTGCCATTGGGATGCCGAGTGATCATGGCGTACCAGGTACCCCCAAAACTGGGGGGTTGGCCATTCGCCACGCTCCCACGGCATTGGTACAGCCTGACGGCCATGACCAAATGACCGCCGATGACTGAGGCTGAGCCCATGTTAGCCCCACAAATAGGGCTGTAGTGGATCTCTTTTTTTACAATCTGTCTCTTATCTGTCACCACCACAGATAAGAGACAGATTGTACATGTTGTAAAAGAGAGCCACTAGGGGGCCCACCAGACTACAGCCCTATTTGTGCGGCTAAGCCCATGTGCACGAGAAACGAACCTGTGAGTGTGTCTGTGATTTGTGAAACAAAAAAAACCAAAGAAACAAAATGCTACATACCTTGACCAACTACGCAGAAAATCCTTCAACTGGTCTACTGACGCCTTGGTTGGCCAGGAAACACTGCATTTGTATTTCGCGGCTCGGCGGTACTGCAGATCTGCAGACACTAACCTAGCCTACTTATTGGGGCGGAGCTCGTGAGACTTTCGGGTACATTCGTATCGCGGCCGCGCGCCTGGCCGAAGGCCCGATTTCCCGCGCTTGCAACAGCGCCCTCTTGCGGAACGGTTGGCAGCCAGTACTGCACTGCAGTGCAGTACACACATGTCTGAACATGACTGAGCCTTCCTCATGTACGGGCGCGAATGTCAGGCCTGACTTGATCACTTAATCAGAAGAATCATGGCTGGTAAAGAAAAGGTATAACATGTAGTAGCCTAATTCAACTGTTAAATTTTCTTTCTGTCTAACGTGAGTAGGTTAGGCCAGAAAAGAATTAGAAACCATCTTTATGTGCAGTGGTGTGACGTGCCATGTGTTTTATTTCTCCATGGCTAGACCTACTGCCAGAACTGTAAGGTCGTCTATTCCTTCCTCCATGGTTTATACAAACCTTACCATGCTTACAGATGGCCAGGCCTATGTGCAAACTCACAAAAACACTTTGTGGCTGTTTCGAATGTGCCAATTTATTCTGCCATCACCAGATTACAGCTAGGTGCAACCATGGAGGTAGAACAAAGTTTCATATTTGCCTTGGACACATGTTGGACGTGAAGTTCATGTACATTATTAGATGCCTGATTGGGAGGTTTATTTACCTTATAATATCCTCAACAAATGGTGAAATTCTTGAGCATTTTGCCCATCCACACCTACCCACAGAACTGTGGGCTCCCTTGTGGGAGCAGGGCGGACGTCAGACCCCCTGGGAGTAGTGGTAGGCCTACATCCACACTACAGAAATTTATGCACTCTTAATCACTGTCAGCTGCATGACAGCTTGACCAATTGCAACACAACTCCTATCTTTTCCTTGTTTCCTGACCCCATCGAAATGAAAACTGAGCCGTGATTGGTCATTGGAATGGAAGCAAATACGATCATCAGTGTGGCTTTCATCTGTAGGTGACAGGAAAACAACAAGGAAAAGATAGGAACTGTGTCTGAAGCTGACAGTGAATGCTGCTGATTTTCTGTAGTGTTGGATGGGCAAAGTGCCTATAATTTCACAATTTTAATGAGGATATAAGGTGAATGAACCTCCCCATCAGACATCTAATTCACCAAGAAGGCATGTATGAAAGTTTGTTGCGCAAATAGCTGTGATGGAAGGGTAAGTTGGCACAATCAAAACAGCTAAAATGTGTGAAGGTGAGTTTTTACATAGCTACATGTATCTGTAAGGTTTGTAAAAACGTTGCAGTTCTGGTGGTTCATGTCTGCATGTTTCTAACATTAGACATGCAAGGCCAACAGGGCCTTGGTGCTTACTTGAAGAACTCCAAATCACTACTGTGTGTGACTTGAAAGAATTGTTATTTTCATGAGGTCATAATGCTATATGTTTTTGACTTGAAGTTTTGCAAATAACTGGTCTGGGGTTACGCAAGCTCCACTTTTTCAATCAAATTTTCTGTTTGAGCATGGAAGTATGAAAAAACCTCCATGGTGAAAACATCTGTGAGGTAAAATATGTAAAACGGTGTAGGTTAGTAGAGGTTTTTTCAAATACCTGATGTATTTACTCACCGATGTTAAGCTCTTGTTTCCACCTGACATGCCCAACGATGATCGCTCCGTTTGTGTTTATCACATTGTGCATGTGTCAGGCCAATACATTGGCCATGATGGCAAAGCTTCGGTTGCCCATTTTCGGAGATGGGGGAGGCCTCTTGTTTTCATTGCAGAACCGTCTTTATGCAACTTGTAAGCTGGTGCCTTCAGGATGTGCGGATATGCATTGCACTGCGCTGTGTAGCTGTAGCAGACTGTAAGAGATTAGAAATCGTCCCCGCCTCCAAAAATGGTCAAATGTGGAGCAAGGTTGGCCATTGTTTTTACACATCTACAATGTGATAAACACAAACGGGGCGATTGTCGTCGGGCGGAAATGAGAGATTGGTGAATAAAGATGTCGGGTTTTTCAAAGTATATTCAGTCACGTGGTCTGAAACCTCTGTTACACTGTTTCAAGAGCTTTACTACAGGTATACATGTAACATATGTTGCTCTCACGGGGAAATTTGATTGAAAAAGTGGAGTTTGAATTACTAGATAAATTAATGCAAAAGCTCAATTAAAAAACATATAGCATAATGACCCCATGAAGATAATAATTCGTCTAAGTCACACATAGTAGTCACTTGGAGTTCTTCAAGTAGGCCAACTCTAAGAAGTGTGGGTTTGTCAGCTGCCGTGCTCCTTCTTTCGTGCATGGTTCGTAGGAGTGCAGCAAACGACAAACTTTTTAAACACTGAAAGGAGTCATATTGGGGAAGGTGTTTCTAGACAATGTGAAATCGTTGGTATGAAGTGATTGCATGGGGGGAGTGATCATCGTACAGTGGATAGATTCCAGCATCTGGTCCAGTTGAGGCCAATAAAGTCCCTTTGTCCTACTCGGCATTATGAATTCTGGTCAATATCTTGACAGTCCAGACTGTCCACATTATGGGGCTAGTACTGGTCATATCACTGGCCATATTTGGACAATTCCCTGGAGGGCTGTGGCACATACCTCTGTCTACGTGTCCATTTAAAAATACAGGCTTGACCTAAAAAAAACTTTCACTTTGTGACAATTTCAATTGTCTTCAATGAAAGTACAAAGTGAGGTTGAATTTGTTACCTTTCCTGAATTGGTAATTTGAAAAAGCCCTTCCTCCAAGAGTCTAATAACCTAAGTCAAATGAACAAGTGGCAGCTTTGAAGTTTCGTCTGATTGAGCTTTGTAACACATAAAGCAATGGCTGCATGCATTGTTCATGTGCATCAGGCATAGAGCAGTACATGTTCAGCAGCTAATAATGTGCACATACATGTACATCATTTTCGACATAGGAGGCAATTCTGCTGTGCTTAGATGTTGGACCATCCATGAATCAGGCACCAAGTGGCCATGTAACATGTTTGGAGTCAGCAATTGATGTTATAACATTGCTCCTACAAAGGAAGGTAAGGTGTACTAAGTACATGTACGTACGTGTACCTGTTGCTACAAATTGAACATGTTTCCATGATACCAGTTCATATGGTGCAAAAGTTCATTGGGCCTCGTCCAAAATGCCATTGATACAGAGTACCGAAGTGATTATGTCACATGCACAGTTATATGTGTAAAAGGCATAAGCACGGGAACCAGTGTGTGAACCAACATGTACGCGTACTCCATTCGTTTGCATTACATTTCTGGTTTCAAATGATGTCACGCTTTGGTAATATAGGGTCTGCACATTTGACCTTACAGTCATGTTTTTCCTACAAGTGGCTTTTAAAAGTATGGTTGGCTGTTGGTACAAAAGTAAAAGAACAAGTCAAAAAGTGTTAAAAATCCCACGCAGCTATCAGAATGCCAGATAATAATACACT
The DNA here is from genome assembly GCF_054643075.1 of Acanthaster planci. Lineage (NCBI taxonomy): Eukaryota > Metazoa > Echinodermata > Asteroidea > Valvatida > Acanthasteridae > Acanthaster > Acanthaster planci. The sequence goes on from NC_141778.1 coordinate 5,475,658, forward strand.
CACTACTAAATACCAAAAGAAATTACAACCTTATTTAAAATCAATGCGACAAGTATCCATTTTAAACGCATTGGAAGCAAAAATGGAAACCAAACCAAAGGTGATATTTCTGCAAACTTTGGCTGCCCATACAAGTTATAAGTAAAATAAGAGTGGTCTACTAGTATATACTGTACTGTGGCATGCCACATTAGGGGCTAATGATGTGACTTTTACACATATGCATTCTGTTTTCCATGGATGATTTTTTTGGTTTACATTTTGCTCAGATATCTTGACATTCATTCAATTCCTAATCCATTAGGAGAGCAGACTGATTTTCTGCGTATTCCAGTTTTTTCCATGTGTAGAGATGTCGCCACAGCATACTGGTACATGTACATGTAGGCTGGATTGCATTTTGAAAGGGCACTTGTTTGCATCTTTATTCCCTTTTCCTGAACCTTGTGCTCTTAGTAAACTAACTTCGTGATAGTGATAGAGCAAGGTCACTTGTATATGTTCCAGTTTAATGTTTTCTCTGATACTCAAAGAGATAAATGCAAAATTAGTGTGCATTTTGGGGAAATTTTTCATTTCCATGAATGTCACACCAGATACCACTTCAGTTTTTCAGCAAGACATGGGTGAGATTTGTCCAAAGTTTTCCTGACTTCTGGTTTCTTGGGAAAAAAATTCTAAATTTTTCACAAAAGCTAATGCGGGACTTGTGCATTGTGCAAGTCCATATAGTGTGCACGCCCTTGCATGACAGTATACTATAATAGAGGATTTTTGGTCACACGATTTTTGTTAAAGTTAAACTGATGTGCGTGGAAATATGTGCACATTCAAAGTCTTTCAACATTCTGGCATATCTGTACATGAAATTGCCAGTAGACATACCCAGATTTGAAAATGCACTCACTTTCTGAAGTGCTTTTGCCCATCATGCTACGTCACTTGAAAAACCTCTGTTACTCCTGCTGGAATGCAGTGGAATACTGCTGAGCAGTAGGGATGTATGGTGATGAACTGCAAGGACTTGGCATATGGCTTCTGACTGTGTACATACATGTATTTGCCAAGAACTGCACCAGTGTTGTGGAACAACCTCCCAAATGATCTCAGAACACTGGACTCAATTGAAACATTTAAATCAAACTTGAGAACTTTTCTGTTCAAGTGTTCTTTTATTGGCACTTCATAAGTGTCACCAACCTGATTTTACTGTGTCTTCTAGTGCCTTGGATTAGTTTTCTAGATAGATGGGGCTTTATAAGTGTTTGTGTATTATTATTATTAAGAACAATGCCACTGTCAGCATATACAGCAAACCTGTTGGGTGCCATTTTATTTTTTTATGTGTGGTTCCTCAGTTGTCACTTAGATTTATCAAAATGGCTCTGTATTCCCTTAAAGTCATCGATTGTGGTAGAGATCTTTCACTTGGCAAAGGCTTGAAAAATCCCTGAAAAATTTTCATTGTTAAAAAATCAGGTGGAAAAAGAGGCAGTGGAGGGGAACATAAATAAATATCATCTCAGATTAATCAGAAAATCAATGAACAAGGATACTGCAGGTACACGTGGTGCGATAAGTGATCACTATGGAGGATTGAGGTACCTGTATACTGTACTGAAGAGGCATATTTCTTCCTGGGTTTTTAAGTTTCCTCAAATCTCACTCCTAGCAAGAAGCCTGATTTCAGACTCTTTTCATTTTAAATGTATTGATTTCAGGCCATAAGAAGGGACCCGTACGTTCAGGTCCCTCTGGCTAGATGGCCTTATATTTGAGATCTGGACAGGACCCAGACTGATATCGCTAGAACCTGTTGTACCTATGTACCTTTGTGGGAAATTGCAACAATTTCATTAGACCCCAGTTACATGTTCGTACATAACGTGTACAGAGATTGTTCAAACTTTTAAAATCTTCACCTCAACTCCAGCTTCCTGAGTAAAATCAAGATAAATCAAGAGTAAAATCAAGATGAGCTTCCTGAGTAAAATCAAGATGGTTTTCTCTTGGCCTTCTGTTGTAGTTATTCAGTGAATCTAAGGATGAATTTGGTGTGGTGCTATTTGGAACTCAAAGAACTGCCAATCGTCTCTCCAGTGATGGATATGAGCACATTACCGAAGCTCGACCTCTTGGACCGGTGGATCTAGATTTGATCCAGTACATCAAGAATGACATCCAACCAGGCCCGCACACTGCAGATTGTATCCTTTGAGGAAATTGTTCCAAGGAATTTTGAATTTTAGTTGAGAAGTGTGATTTTTTTCCAGAAATATTGGAAATTTCAGATAAATTTGTGAATCTACGAGGGTTCTAAAAGTTTAATTTTGTTACATGCACATGTGTTTTGAAAGATGGGTCATAGCAGTAGATTGTGATCTCAGTGCCATGTGTGAGCTTTGCTGTGCTGGAAAATCACGAGATAACCTTTCAATAATGTTTCGATGCTAAAAAAATAATGTAAATATAAATATTTATTCTTATCGCTTGTAATTTTTTCTTTAATTGAACATGTACAAAGTCATTGATGCCCTCGTTGTTGCCCTGGACCTGTTGAAAGAATCTTCACAAGGGAAAAAGTTCACTGGCTTGCGTCTCTTGTTATTTTCTGATCTGGGAGGACAGTTTAGTGATGACAAACTGGAAGGTGTCATTAATGCGCTTAAAGGACTACAAGTTGAGCTCAATTTCATGTAAGTACTAACGCATATAAGTGGTTCCTGACGTGTCTTCCAGACAGCTGTTATACTAGCATTGTGCAAAGTACAGAGAAGTGTTTCTATACAGTGTGTCCACGATGGCTGGTTTGGATGCAGGACTTTTAAGGGTAAATTTTATTTAATATACTGAAAGGGAAGCTACCATTAGTTTTCAGTGAAAAACAACAAAGTACAGTCTGTCGTTTCACTCCAGACCAGTCATCCTAACGTCCACTCTGGCACCAATTCAAAGCGATCACAGTTATGATGTCTTTGATGTGTCCGTTCAAAAATAGCATCCAAATTTCATCTTAGTCAGCTCACTTTGAAGTATGCAGATTTGTCCTGGAGAACTGGTTGAGGGACATTCTAAATTTCACTTGGTACATGGATGTGTAATTATTTAACCAGGCAAAAAGAACACTCTACACGTATGCCTCTGAGCTTGTTCCTTTAACTGTTGAATTCAAATGTTTCGTTTTGTTGGATGAATTTTTTTCCAATAATGTTGGTTTTCTTATGATACAGTGGGCCTAAAGTTGAGGATGAAGATGACGATGATGGCCATGTTACTAGGACGGACAATAACCAAGATGATAATGGTCCATCTACAAGCGATGGGAGAACAGGGCTGAGGAGACCCACACAAAAAGAAAAGACACCCCAACAGAGGGCCGGGGAAGCGTTGCTTAAGCACATTTGGAAAGAAGTTGAGGGAGAACACTACTCTTTCAGGTACATCGATAATAATAATGATAATAATTAGCTCAAACATTCCTATCCATGTCACAGACATCACTAAGCGCTGTACGATGAAAACTTTGCAAGTTATTAAAGAAAGCAATACAAAGTCACAACACAAAGCCAAGTAAAATTAACACTGACAATTACATAATCAAAAAATAGAAGTCATTAAGTTGGTTTACAATTCTCAAAAGAAACTTTTGTTGGTCACTATCGTATTGTAATGTTCTCCGTGTTGTCTGCTATACATGTATGTGCAATGACTGAATAAATCATAATAATAATAATAATCAGGTCAAATTGCTGTTGGTGGCCTTCTCTTCCGAATAGACGGGGACGTATATTACTAATGATCCGTTACCATATTGCCAAATTGCTGTAGGTAGCCTACCCTTCAAATTAGACAGGGGCATATATTGCTAACGATCCCTTGCCATATTGCCATGTAAAATTGTAAGCAGTAAGCACAATTAAAGGCACACTTAACCGTGCTTAAGGTAGTGACAAACCAATGGAAATCTCTGTGTATTCACAAAACCACACCAAGCAGTGCCGTTAAATAATGCTTACAGTTGGCGATGTTTTATGCTGAACTTATCATGACTTTTCTGCTAACAGTTAAGCAGCTCCATGAAATTGGGCCCTGCTCAAGCTGTCTACCTGCATGCGTTCTCACCTGTTGATAAGTGTACTCTTACCTTTTTTACTGTATTCTCCTTAAAACATTTTTTCAGTGAGACTTTGTCACTTCTAAGCTTCTTCGAAAAGCGTGCCGTGAAGCAGACAGCATGGAAGGCCAATCTGGAGATCGGCCCAAGCCTCCAAATTCCAGTCTGTGGATATCTGAAGGTGTGTGTTTGCTGAAAGCTTCGGAAATGCTTTAATCCTTTAATTATTCCCCAGAACCCCTTCATCAGAAGCTGGCACCAGTGTGGCCTAATTTTAGTACTTGTGTCTCACCACGCGGCCTTTTTGAAAGTACACTGTATGGCCGTGAAAATGGACAGTGCCCCTGTAATTTGGTGGCCATCTCGCTCCCCTCGCTGGCACAGATTTATACCACTGAATCACATAGGCCTTTACTTCATGTATTCTTAAGACTCTAGTTTAAGTCATCAGATATTGAGTCTGAGTCCATGTCATCACCAAACATTGAGCCTGAATTCATATCATCAAGCATTGCATACGAGTCCACACATTTCGTTTGAGTCTACGTCATCAAGCACTGAGTACGAGTCCACACCATCACACATTTCGTTCGAGTCTACGTCATCAAACATTGAGTCAACACTTTCGATTTTTTTTAATGTGGCTTAAAACATTTAGATACAATTAATCCCAAATTTGAAATTATTCATTAGTATAAATGGCATTAGTTTGGAATGAACTTTCGTTTACTCTCAGGTTCTCCAAACAAAAAGATATCCTTATTTTCTATTCAGTATGGCCAACTTATGAATTAGGCCATCAATTGGTGAGCATTAATTGTGCCTGTTGTATGAACTTCTACATATATGTAGATGTACATCTGTGTATGCATATCCGCCTTGAGCAGAAGCACCCACTCATTGGTTGAAAAGAGCCATGTTATTATTCGAGAGTGTTCATTTTGTTGGTAGTGATGTGACTGTTACATGTGTACATTTATTTCCTAGTCGTTTGTGAACCAGTGAAGTTCAGTTCCTCCCAAAGGAGACTCCATTGCTAAGAAAATGAGGCCCTCTCTTGGTCCAGCGCGTGGCCCCCTAGCAAGATAAAATGTTGATCTGTGTGTATAATCTGGTACATTACTAATTGATTTGAAGGTGAAACAGAGCACACAGAAATCTTGGAAGTCGACATACATAAAAGGAAAAGGGAAGGAGTACACGCCCAAGACAATACGCTCCCAACATCTGAACGATGATGAAGAAACCGAGGTCGAGAGTGAGGAAATCATAGAAGGTAGTTCTGAAGTTACTGAGTAGTAAGGCATACTGCGTGATATTGATGTTAGCACATCAATTTTTTGTATTGACATTGTCATGGCATTAGTCAGGATTGTTAGGGGGGGAGGAGGAATAAGCACTTTTTTGGGGGGGGGATTTCCGTGGTGGGGGCAAAGCACTCATCAGCAACAAACTGATAAGCTATTAAAAGTGGAAGGGGTCAAGTTTTTACAAATTTTTGTTATCAAGCTTATTTCCACCCCTGTCTTTTCTTGATTGACTTTTTTTGGGAGAGGAGGAGAAGGGGCAAGCCCCCCCTAATTTCCCCTGAGTGACACCCATTTCGGTACATGTAAACTTTTCCCCAATTAAAAACACTTGAAAGTTTTCACATTGTGGTACATGTGCAGGTCATCGTTATGGCAGTGACATCATACCCATCTCAGAAGAAGATAAAGTGAATATGGGTTACAAACCTCCAGGTAAAGTCATGCAAGTCCTGGGCTTCACAAAGCAAGAAAATGTAAGTGACAACAGGCAAACCTGAAGATTTTGACCATTGCCGTACTTTCTTGCATTCCCCAGGGCTGTAGTTAATGACATAAAATGCATCAATGATTTTTAGAGGTCGCGATGTTGAGCTGGTAAAGTGGCTGATATCAGGATGCATATTGCAGTTTTGAAGTTATCATACATGAATCTCAAGCTCAGCCGCTGTTTTACCTCTTTTAGATCAAGCGCCACCAGCAACTGGGAAGCAGCGTCTATTGCTTTGTAGCGGATCCGTCAGATCAACCGGGATGTGTAGCATTATCGGCCATCATCAACGCTTTGTATGAAACCAACTCAGTAGCCATTGTACGTAGAACCTACTCAGCAAGAAGCAATCCTCGTCTTGCGTGCTTGATACCACACATTAAGGCTAAGTATGAGGTGCGTATACTCCTTGGCCTCAGTTGACTCTAAAACGTTTATAAGTGACCCACAAAAGAAAAAAGGTAGCAAATTAGCTGAGGCAGCAGATGAACATTGGTAACAGTTCATTATTTGGGATTTTGTTCTTATTACAGAAGTGTCATTTCCTCCAGATTTCATCACTTGATACCAGGGTTTCCACTGCCTATGCGACTGTGAGGCAGCCCACCTCACTATTTTAGTGACCACCTTGGGCTTTTCTGTTGAATTTTACCATCTCACAATTAAAATATACAAAAACAGAAGGAAAAAGCAAAATTACTTAGATAATTTGAAATAGATCACTTTCAAATCATTCAGCATGGTAAGAAAGACACAGAATACAAGATCTATTTATATAGAGTGCAAATTTAGAGTAAATATACTGTTACATGTACTATGTGGCATTTAAGGCGCTAGAATTTTGGCAAAATTTATTTGACCACACCTATACTTCTATTGACCATATCTTCCACAGAGTTTGTTGTACATTGAGCTGCCGTTCATGGAAGACTTACGACAGTATACATTCTCATCTCTCAGTTCCAATAAGAAGAATCAGCCCTCTGGTGAGTTGCTCTTTCACTTTCAAAGTTATCAACTGTGAACTTTAAGCATACACATGCACGCCTCCTGTGTAACATGACCAGACATTGGTGCTGTTTTCCCACTGTGCGCCCATTATGTCATACTTTAAATATTTCTTGCTCAGAGTTCAGAATGGGTTTCTGTTTTATTAAATGTTACAAATTTGCTGTTAAAATCAAGTTAATGAAGTTTATTTATTGTTTAACTAAGCATTGAGATTGTACTGCGGAATAGCCTCTCGGTAAAAGATAGCTAAGTGTGACATTACACACACGGTACAGTCCCTCCTGCACCGTAGTTGTGGGGACATACACTTGACATTTCACCTATTTGTGGGGACCGACAACGCTGTGGGACTCAGAAATGTCCCCACAACTTGGTTCAGATTTCCCTAACAAAAGAACTTGTCCCCCGAACGCGGTGAATGCCTACCCATTTGTTCACACAAGTCAACATTCCCTAACTTGAACTGTGTTAATATAAATCTCCAGTTAAACTGCATGTTATATGTAGCTGTACTCTCATGCATGCCAGAGGCTGCATGCCCCTTCTGTTTGCAAGTAAGTTAGAATGGCTTCATTTAAATGTTACATGTTTAATTTCAGATGAACAACTCAGCGCTGTTGACGATCTCATCACCAATATGGATCTCATGAAGGCCAATGTGTAAGACATTCAGTCATTGAATCACTTGTGTCAGGATTTAGTCTGTACCCTGTGGCTTTATTGACATCTCAGGCCCAACAAAATTGGTTGTCTCCGGTTACCCTACCCAACCTTGAAAATCACACAAAACCTGCTTGTCTTATTTCAGATTTAGAAATGGAGAATTATGATGCTAAAAAGCCTGAGCATAATTTTTCTGTGCATCGTCCAGCATTTCTTTATATTTCTAGTGTATTTTTAAGTTGGGTGTTAATTTAAGCCTTTACTGTGGCATATTTGTAGCTGCAACTGTTTTCTAATTTCAAGCAACTCAACCAGTTCATCTACAACACTGATAACGTGCGGTATTGAATCTGTGATCTGATATTGTAACTTGTTAACTGTTGCAAGCCAGTGCCCAGACAAAACGTTCATTCACCAGCATCCCATCCTAAAATTTGGCAAACCTTAAATGAGCCCACCCCTGGCCACCTTCATGTACCACCCTGATGCTTATTTTTAAGAGTAACAGATAACATAACTGTTTTTGTTTGGCCACATAGAAACTGCTGCCAATTTTATGAAATGTGGTGTAACTTTGAACCATGTGTAAGCCTTGTGCCATAAATTTATATCGTAGCTGCGCAGACGAAAAGTTGCGTAGCTGCGCCACATTTTAATATTATTGAATTTGTTGGACGAAGATAAAAACGGCTTTTACAACAAACAGTCATTGAATCATTTCCGCCCACCATTTTGAAAAAGTTTGTGTCTTTTCTTTGTCGGAACGGGACAGAAAATCTTGCAGTTATCTCGCAGCTGAACAAATTTTTCATAACCTTCTACAACAAAGTTGTACGTTTCTGATATAAGCTTTGTTAAATTCAGCAATGATGATGCTTAACCAAACACGATAAGCAGGTCAAATTGTTCATTTTTACTTCGTTTGGCACAACTTACGCCAACTAAAATGACTGCATAAGTTATGCCATAAGTTGTTGCATACGCCGTGGACTTACGAAGTGTGTAAGTTTCGTGAAATCGATCTTAACTTGTTGCACGACTTACGCAATAAAATGTGGCATAAGTGGAGTTATGCCAATGCATAAAGTTTTGTGAAATCGGCTGCTGGGCATGTAGGGTCATAGGGCAGCCTACCACAGAAGCTTTAGACATTCATGTTGCATAATCAAGCGTGTTTCTGTAATGTGACTTTTGGAATCTTGGAGCATAAACAAGTGCAGGAATTTTGGTTAATGTTTAGGAAATTGTGAAGGATTCCAGGCCAAACTGCAAAGAAGTTCTTTAATGTATCTCCTGAAACATTCTCAAAATGTTTTTTTTTAGGTGGGGACAAGATTGGGCAGGGCTAAGCCTCCCCAAGTTAGGTTCCCCCCAAAATGCGCGTAGTGCATTGTTCTCATTGTAGAATCTTCTACATTTTGGAGAAAAGGAAGTCTGTGCTGGCCAAATTTTGTTGAAATTTTTTCATATCCTTTTTTGGTCCAAAATTTAATTTGACTTTTCCACACCCTATTCTTCCATTTAAAGACCATACATGTATACCATTCTGCATTTCCACTGCCTTGTCAAGGCACTTCATTCAGACATGGAGCTATTAAACGCAAGGAGTTAGAACGAAGTCCTCACAGACCGTAATCTGATTAACCACTCTGGTTGGCTCCTTAGACAAAGCACGATTACCAGCCACAACATTGACGACCCTTGACATTCTTGGTACACAGTGACTGCCACAGCTGGGTTGCTGGTAACTCACAGACTTGTCATGTTTCGCTACGGCATTCGGGAGTCAATAAATGGTGGAAAAGATACATTAACCACTTCGGACCGGGGCATTTTTCAACGTTGAGGATGCTGGGCCGGCATGACTATCATTTTTTCCGTTTTCAAAATCCTTCAACAATTCATCATTCCATTTAACAGTCGTTTATAGCCGCACGGAGTAATCTTCAGGCACTACTCTAAGTTGACAGGTGACCTTCATTGACACCCGAATATTTCAGCCAGGCCTGCAGCCTTGTAAACAGAGCCCAGATTGTGCGGTGTTATACAGCTGTCTTTTGTTCACGAATCTGGCTCAGTGCACTGCTGACCTCTTTTCAATAGGGGCCAGATTAGCATGCAGCGGTGCTGTGTGGCTCATCGCTGCGGTGGTGGAGAGCTTTTGTCCCCGGTGGTAATCCGCTTGCTCTAAATACCCCAAACCCTGGTATACGGTTTCAAAATAATGCTGGATTATCACCACTTTTGAGAGTGAAAAATGCCGGTCATGCCCAGCAGCCTGGTCTTTTGTTCGGAGTACGGTCTTTTGTTACAGGGCCCTGTTTCCTTTGTCCGAGTTCGGAGACCCCGGCCACACATATAAACCATACGGCTCCGATCCCGGAGTCCCCGGCTGGTAGTGGTTAAGAAAAGGTGCAGTTCTCTACAGTAGTCCTTAGGAGTCAGAGAGAGATCCCCGCAGATGTGCTAAGAAATTCCTAATCAGCAGTGGTTATTTGGTAAAAATCTGACATTTTTAAAGTCAGTTATAACGTTTTGCAGTTCAGCAGTAGAGAACATAGACCCCCTGTACCCAAAATATGAACTGTAATATGTCCATCACAATTCATAATCCTAGGTTGAAACATGCCACAAGAATGCATTTGAAAACGTGGCAAGGTTTCATGCTGAGACAGTTGTGAACAATGACAGAAAGGACAGTGAATCTTCCCATGATTTTGTGTGTTTTTTCATTTCCTATCAACTAGCTACATTCTTTTAGTTTCTTGTCGTGTATTTGTGGAGAATTTGTGTTTGGCAGTAATTCTATTTATTGTTAAGAGAGACGTTTTGGGGATGTAAAGACATAACCAGGCTTTCATTGTCATTGGAATATCAGAACAATCACTGACATTATCAAAATTTAAGTCTCTGATGACGGTGATTTCTGTCTCGATGGCGGCCATGTTGAACGTGCAGAAATTTAGGGACACGCATGTGTGGTAACCACAATCCTTTGCAAATGCAACTCCCAGCATTCCTTGTAGCCCACAAGTGGCACATAATTTGATTGCAGTGCACTTGCAGTGCTTACGGTGGCCATCGTTGACCCTTTTGATCTCTGTATTTGCTTACTCCTTGAGTTTAATAGCTCCATGATACAGACATTAAAAACAGAATTTTTTACGGATTGGAGAATCATTCTTCCCGTTACCCTTAAACTGGCAGTTTACAACATAGTTCAAATATTTTTGTTTTTCATGTCGACAGGAATGAAGATGGTGAAGAAGAGGAAGCATTGAAGCCCAAGTTGACATTCAATCCTTACTATCAAAGGCTGTGCCAGGTACAGTCAATGCAAAGCAATCGTTTAGTGTGATCAGATACGTGAATCAGATAAAGGCAATGTCTGATTGACTGCTTGGATTCTACAGGTTGATCAGTCTTTTTTCTAAACTTGGAGGAGTGGAAATATAGAGAGATCTCAAAACACTTCAGTAGAAACGGTTGTTAAAGTCTTGTGGGAAAGTCTTCTTGTAAAATGTACATTTACAATGGAAGTCTGAAGACTGGAGTTTGTCGAGGAGAGACAGTAGGATATTACAAATTTAGGCACTGATGCTGGAAATGGTATTGGAGCCTTTTTGCACACAATGTCAATTAACAAACCGGCAAATGTCATTATTAATTTTAAGTCTTTCTGGTAATGAAACCAAGGATTCCCCAAAAGTGCCCTAGGCACTGTAGTTCATAAGCCTTAACTCTAGAGAAGAGACACTGAGATGAAGTTACAGCTTCAGAGGTAAAACCCACAAAATCAGGTAGGGACTGAAAACACAATCTACATATGGGCTGAGCTGGGAATCAAACCCCAGCTGCACAGGTGGAAGGCGAGGAAGCCTGGCTCCCTGTATCTCACGGTATCAGTTTCCTTTGACTAGTCTTACAACATTTTACCAATGACAGTTCATCTGTCATCACTTCTGAATGTGTCTACACCCAATGCATTACTGCACCTATCGCATATTTCGTGTCTGACCCTTGTGAATGTTGTACAGATGTTCTACCATATTAGCTTTTTATGCAAAGCTGACGGCATGAGGCACTTTGCGAAAAAGCAGTTTACCTTACATGCTTCTGTATTCTCTCAGATTTGATCATTGAGTATTGTTGAGTTTTTATGTGGGTATTTGTGAAAGCTTTCTTGTTGGCTCTTGGCAGTGTTTGATGCACAGGGCACTGAACCCCACGGCGGCATTGCCTGCCTTGTCACCCGCCATAGCCGAGTATTTGCAGCCTCCCAGGGCATTGTCTGCGGAGTGTTCTTCATGTGTCGACAAAATCAAAGAGCTGTTCAAATTGGAACGTGTGAAGAAACAAGAAGCAGCCTCAGCTGAAAGCTTGTGGAAAGACAGGTACGGTAGACTCCTAGCATCTCTGCATCATCTCATCAGATATGCGCATGTACAATTTATTGCATTCCAACATACAGGTTAGCCACGGCCACATTGTGTGGGTTGGCTCCATCATTAACCTCTTGGAGGTGCTCTAATTTTGGAAATGATGTTGTGTTCATTTTTGGAATGTATTAATTCTAAATGCAGCTTTCTGTAGGCTTCTCTGGCTTGCCGGTGTTTTTATCTCTGGTTTCATTGGCATGAATTGGCGTAGAATATGTCTATTCCCTCCTGGATGGGATGCCAGTCCATCGCAGGTTGCTCCCCAGCTAATACCGGTAGCTTCTGCTTATACTTCTGCTTGGACAGAAGCAAGCAGGGGTTAAGTGGCTTGCCAAGGTCACAGCTTATGGCCAAAAGTTGGATTCGAACCCCTGACCCTCCAGTCCTATTCCAACTCTGTTTAGAATCACTCAAACATTTATCTGTGTGTTTTACAGTACCTAGCAATCTTTAGTCAACCTCAGGTGAGCAAATTCAATGTCAACTGGTAATATTCTCTAGGATATTGTCTGTTGGGTGGCTCCGTCAAGTCTACCATCTCCTTCCTCCAAAACTTTATGGGCAAGCTTACAATTAATTTGCAAAACAAGGGAAATTCCTGAAGTTGAGAATTCTGCAAAAATTCCCTAATGTGAAGTTGAAGTTTTTCTGAAGTAGCACTGTTTGAAGGTGGTATTGGTGGTGTGATCTCTCCACTTCATGTGTACATATTTATAGGGCTTGCTAGATTTCTTTAATGGCTTGCAAAGGAGCTAGTCATCTTCCTAGGTGCAAGATTCCAGAAGATACAGGACGCTGAGAAAGATTCCAAGCTGGATTGGATCTTGAGCAATTGAAGTGGACTCTATTGATGCTTTCTGGCAACCCATGAAATTGATCCTTCATTGACCTTAGCATCCATTGGATTATTTCAGTGACGTCAACGCAGCAGGCCCTGCAGCCAAGAAGCCTCGCCTTGATGATGACGCAGTAGACACAACAGACTTCAGCATGGCAGGCATGGCCAAAGGAGCTGTCCAGGAGGTCATTAATAGTTTATCCTTTCAAGAAAGCTTTGCAAATATTGCTTGCGTTCTGATTGATATTTTTTGAATGAAATCCTTGTGAAAGATTACCATTGAAAGAAAAAATTACTGGTATTGATTTTTACGCAGAGTGACACATCAGGGTCATTGCGCTGTGGACAGAAAGAAAGTGGTGTCCACTGTCCTCTGTAAAATGCTGAAGCGTAAACTCGTGACTGGAAAGGATATACTTTTTGTACGATTTGGTTGAGTGCCCCTAAATTCCCCAGAAACGTTGGCTTGGATTTGGGGTCAAAAGGTCAGACATCAAAAATGGATTTAGTCTCCCTTCAAATAGACCAGAGAGGGGTTTTTGCCAATGTTCATTTTTATTCCTTGAAAGATGTCCCTTTTCCTCTCTCACACATGATATGATTCATTGATTGAACTTGTAATGTGATTACAGGTTGGTACTGTAGATCCTGTGGGAGATTTCAAGGCAATGATCGGTCAGAAAGATCAAGACAGATTCACTCAAGGTAACTGCATTATATGACATTAGATAGAAGGCTTAGACAAAGCTTAACTGCTTAGCGCTGTGAAAATTGAGAGTAAAACTTGATACTTCATCTGTTTCTTTTAATTATTCAGTGAAATCCCCTCTTTCCTTTTGGCGGATGACTGAGTTCAGACAATTTTGTGATTTTTCTCCCGTTTTGTCTTTCAACAGCTTCAGACCAAATGCAGAATCGTATCAGCCAGTTGGTGCGTGATTCCTTTGGTTCCCAGTTCTACAGCAAGGCCATGGAGTGCCTCAAAACATTAAGAGGAGCATCTATTGAGGTAACTGAATCCAAGATAACTTTCCACTTGTTTGAAATCTTGTGCTTGTGCTGTACAGTCATTGATACAAAAGGGAACTTGTAAAATGACTTTTTTGTAATGCAGTATTCAAGTTCAAGTTCTTTGAATCAAGCAAAAATAGTGAATAAATCAAGAGATGTAGGGCTAAACCTGGGAAAGAATTTGGAACTGAAAGCCCCTGCTCACATTGGGTGGAGAGACAGAACATCTGTCTTTATGTTTTCCGTAACTTTTACAGCAATCAACTGCTCTCAAGGCATTTTACATCACTTCGTGAAACATGTTCCGATGCACTAACAAGAAACAGTTTTTAAAAGTGCTCACATTTAACAAACAGCACATAAGAATTTTAGCACTCCATGCACTATAATTATCTTTGTTACCATTGCAGTTGTGATGGTTGATTAGTATGATTACATAAAGTTATGAGTTCAACCATTACTGACTTCACAGAATTCCAGTTTTACTCATGGGAGGTTACTCTTATTCATACTAAATCACATACTTCCATTTTCCAGCTTCACGAGCCTGGCCTTTTCAACCAGTTCCTGAGAAAGCTGAAAGAAGAACTGAAAGAAATCTTCAAAACAGACTTTTGGAGCCAAATCATTTCAGGTACTGAATGTAACTTTGCGTATGTATATTTTTCATTGCTGGTTGCCCTATATTAGTGGCATCAAACTTTAGATCAGGTATTAGATTAGGTCAGGTGATGAGGTTTAACCTTAATTTGGAATTACCCATCAGGGCACAAAGATAATGTATAATTTGCCCCATTGTGTGTTGTCTTTGTTCCCGTATATATTAAGCTTTTAGGTGTGTACAGGATTGCTTCTCTTTCACTTCAGAATAGCTGACTCGCTGAGATGGGTGAAATATATTTCATGGGTGCAGATCAGAGAAAGGGGTTATGGTGATGCATTGCCGTGATTGGCAAATATGTGTGACTTGAAAAAATACCTTATTATTCATGTATTATACATGTGAGTGAAGTGCATGCTGACAATAAACACTGGGATCCGTGTGAAGTGCATGCTGACAATAAACACTGGGATCCGTGTGAAGTGCATGCTGACAATAAACACTGGGATCCGTGTGAAGTGCATGCTGACAATAAACACTGGGATCCCAGTGAAGTGCATGCTGACAATAAACACTGGGATCCAAGTGAAGTGCATGCTGACAATAAACACTGGGATCCAAGTGAAGTGCATGCTGACAATAAACACTGGGATCCAAGTGAAGTGCATGCTGACAATAAACACTGGGATCCATGTGAAGTGCATGCTGACAATAAACACTGGGATCCGTGTGAAGTGCATGCTGACAATAAACACTGGGATCCGTGTGAAGTGCATGCTGACAATAAACACTGGGATCCAAGTGAAGTGCATGCTGACAATAAACACTGGGATCCAAGTGAAGTGCATGCTGACAATAAACACTGGGATCCAAGTGAAGTGCATGCTGACAATAAACACTGGGATCCATGTGAAGTGCATGCTGACAATAAACACTGGGATCTATGTTGAACGATTTATTGATTGTTCTATTTCTATTTTTTTTTTAGAGAAAGTAACTTTAATAGATACGTCTGAAAGCAGCGAGAGTACTGTCTCCAAAGTGGAGGCCACAAAGGTGAGCGATAAGATGGAGGTATTCCTGACAAGTGTTGTGGATGGACAGTCCTTAACCTCATTAATGCATTATTTGGGTTGATTTGGCGATCCTGACTGGGGACAGATGAATATTAACCCTGGTGCATTGTCAGAGGCTACTTGATATCATGCAGTTACTGACATAGCCATGTTCTCTTGGTTGCAGTTTCTTGAAGAAACCACAGAGGAGGAAGAAGTTGCCCCTGCCCAAGCTGATGAAGACGCTGAGGATCTGGTGAGTAGTTCAGCTTAAGAAGAGAGTAATTTCAAGTAAAAATGTATTCTGTTCACTTATCGACCTGTCCATTCTTTCCATTTTGAGGAACAGTCGGACAGCTATTTTAATTTGCACATTGAATTTGTGTGCGTACTTGTACTTGATAGGGCTCTGTGAAAAAAACACGATGTGCTATGCTGAAGAAGTTCATTTGGTTTGCACGCTGATTGACTGGTTTTTCACTTTAAATGAAAAATAAGAGCATCAAAAGTTCAGGAAAAATATTTGAACATCTGTCTGCTTTGCTCATTTCTCTGGGAATCTTCCTCATGCTTAAGATCTTTTCTGTATCAGCATCTTATGCAGGAGTCCTTGAATAGTTGGATCAAAGAAGTGAGCTCTTTTGTTTGAAAGTGCCTCTTGGAGAGTGATGAAATCAAATTGGGTATCGTATCTCTTTTGACAGCTGGACATGATGTAGGAGCACAGTCAAGAAACGTTTCATCACAGGCCTAGATAAAGATCGGGCCGTAGAAGATCAGAGTTCATGCAGCAGTGAACGACGGGATATACTGACGACACATTTTAGTTCTGTGATTCATACGTTGTACCTTAGAAGCTTCTGCATATGTCATGATTGGATGCCATGGAAAGGGAAAAGATGGCTATCAAGATAACTAGGCAAACTGCTGTAATTTTTAGCTTTGATTTTCACGTTATTTCTACCACGTATTTTCATTTCACATAATTATGTCAAATAGTGATCAGCTGCTTTCTTATTTAGTCTCTTTCAAGGTTGCCATGGTGATTCAGAGAAGTGATAAGAATCAGTGAAGTTAGCAGAATCACTGATAGACCTTTTCTCAACAATTAGATGGCAAAATCACCAATGGAAGCCAAACAAGTTTTTTTAGACCCTTGTTTTGCATATTGCTACCAGTTTGCTTGTGGCATGCTTATTCGTAGCTTTAAAAATAGTATTTCAGCTTTTGTTATACGTAATGATTGGTAATCCTCCCATTAAGTGTTCCTTGAACACTAAAACAAAGGGATATATTCACTGCTTTCCAACAAGTTGTGTTAATGGTGTGTTATCTGTTAACAAACTGCTATGGTTTATATACGTCGTATACATGTAAAGAGTCAGTGAACCTGTGTGTTCCAATTCTAAAATTGAGAGAATATTACAGGTGAAAAAATTCTACATACTTTAAGACGTTGATGGTCCTGAGTGTTGGATGGATGGACCTCTTCCATCCTTAGCAGGTCCAGAAAAGGAAGATGATAATGATCAGTTGAGCTGTTTATGACAGAGAGTCACACTGTGTTTCTCATCATGTAGCAGCACGTCGGTGGCATTAGAGAGAGACTTTAGAATTGCAGACCCACACTATAGGGTCATGCTGTACAATAGATACCACATCCAGAGAACACAGTGATGAAACTTACTTTGTCTTTTAACATCAGCTTCTGTGGCTGTGCTTTTTCCTTTCTTGTCGTTGGTGTGTCCTTAAAAGTTGAGCTGCATGGTCAAAACTTGAATTGTCCTCAATCAAGTCATCCCCGTCAACTCAGGCCCAGGAAATTATAAATGACATGCAAAATCATCCATACCTAAATGCTTGGAAACTGTTGGTCTATTCATGTCAATCCTCACCTTTGCTTTGTGAAAGTATGTGTGTTTTTCTTTTGCCTTTGTTTTAGGCTACCTAAATGACTGCAGAAAGTCACTATTATGAAAATCACTGAAATTGAGACTTTTTAACCATTTGGTTCTCCACCCTAGAGGTGACAGTTTGGCTTAGATCTACTCACAGCCAGAGGATTTGAGTTAGTGTAGTGGCTCTTTCCTCGTCTTCCACCTCTGCAGTCCGGGTTCGATTCCCGGCTCGGTCCACATGTGGATTGGGTTTTCAGTCCCTACCTGATTCTCTGGGTTTTCCTCCCACTACTAAAACTGTAACTCCTTCTCATTTCAATGTGCCTGAGTCTTCACATGTATGAAGTTGGTGCATCTCTTGGAAGAAGAAGGATGGGTGTGGAAGGTTCAGTAATGTTGGCTTGATATGTATCCATGGCAGAGTTCATTTCAAAGCTGGCAAGTTTGTCAGAACATCCATGGAGCACGGACATGTAAGTGAAGTTACAATCCATTCAGACAACTTATTTCCTTAATGTACCTACACAGTAAACTTTGATATTTCATGAAAAAGGTATTGTCCAAGTGTAATAAAATTGGTTTCAGGTTAACAGTACTATTTTGCCCATGGTGCATACTCTCACCTGAGTATATAATGACATATTTCAGTTGAATGCTTCTTGTATTATCATTCTGATAACAAATCAATCTTTGATGACCCAGGCTATTTGAACATACCAAGTGCCCAAATCCAGTGTTGCAATGGAGATTTAATTTTCCAGTTTCACAAATATTTTTCACTTGGTGTATGAAGAGTTAAAGCTAGTTAAAACTTTAGAGAATGGAAAATTCTTTGTTTTTAGAGGCATGTTTTTACTTACCTGTATGTGTGATTGGATGCAATGCTTTTGAGTTTTACAAGGGCGGTTAAATTTATTCAAATTTCTTAAGAAGTCAAAGCAAGTCCAATTTTTGTTTTCTTTTAGAAGTGATAGTTAATCTGCTTATGATTATGCCTTTAGGGGTGATCATGATAATGTTCTTTCGGTAAATTTTGCCAGTAGTCCTATTTTTTTTATATAAATTTTGATGCCTAATACCATTTGTGCCACATACTGTTATCGAAAAAAGCCAAAAAACATCAAAAAGAAGAACAAGAAATAATACATGTCCCTCCCCAAAAGAAGAAAGTGCGCATGATAACATAGTCTAGTTCTCTATGTTATGAAGTTCAACTCGTGTGTTTGAAAAACTTTATGATTAAAATATAGTAGGGCGCCACCTATTGTCTGTTACTAAGCTCGCGATCATATAGAGTGATGCACTTCCACCAGCTATTAACAATGCTTATGTGTGTCGTCAGGGTAGTATTCTTGGTGTACGACGCGATAACAACTGAATGCATTTTCTCCCGAAGTTGAAGTGATCAGACGAAAAAGACGCCCTTTTCCGTTATCTATCGAAGATCAGCAGACAAAAATGGGAGACAAGGTAACATTGATCTTACGACTGCCTAGCGCTAGCCTTGCTGCGCCCAACGGCAGTCACAAGCGGCGGACGTCAAACCGCACAGTTCTTGGTGGGGGGGGGGTAAAGAAGCCTAGATCCGTACCCTACTGCCTT
Source organism: Acanthaster planci (assembly GCF_054643075.1). Classification (NCBI taxonomy): domain Eukaryota; kingdom Metazoa; phylum Echinodermata; class Asteroidea; order Valvatida; family Acanthasteridae; genus Acanthaster; species Acanthaster planci. The sequence goes on from NC_141778.1 coordinate 5,494,687, forward strand.
TTGCAGTCCTGGCAATGTAGTTTTCTCCTTGGAAGGTTAGGGGAAGGATGGGTTAGGCCTACTTTATTATCGCGGTAGTTATCACATTTCCCGATAGAAATAAAGATTGCTCGCTCACCTTCCTGAATTATTCTATCCTTGCTGTTTAACTCTTTTCAACTTAATTCATAAATTTTGTTTGTAGTTCAATTTGCTTTCCTCTACGATAGCTTAGAAAATCTGTGAGCACACCGTATGCAAGCGGAGGTGGAGTCTCTATTATCACGGTATCGAGAAATGGTTTCTACGATGGCCTTTAAGTTTAAAGCACTTTGTGAATAAATAAAGATAAAACGAATGATTTTGTTTTCATAGCAACTAAAATAGTCTCATTTTTGTGATAATGTTCCATTTTACCTGCAACTGACTCCATTTTTTCCAGTCTTCAGCATAAAGATGCCAAACGCCGAGAGAACGAGACGGGAACAATGGCACTGTGTCACCTGACACTTATTAATCCGCCAAGGACTGATTTTCATTTTTTGTCGTTACTATTTAGGAGTGTTGTTGATAAAAATTTCTTAAACAGTTAAAAAGGAGTTAGGGCCTAGAGATAATCCAACTACACATCTTTGATGACAGTTCAAATTGATTTTTTGTGTGTCACCAGAATGATGAACCCGCAGAAAGTCGAGGTAAATTTCGATATCAGAATCGCAAGAAACTCACAGCGAAAGAGCTGAATCAGATGGATCCCACTTTACGAAGCAAATACCTTGCGGTGAGTATTGTAAAAGATTGTCTTGTAATGTGCCAAGGTTTTTGGTTCTTTCTTAGAATTAACTGTGATGGCTAATGGTCTGGTCTATTACCATAAAAAATTCTACCGTGTTAAAGGCTTTATCAATTGACAAATCTGACCCACCGTTCTGACTCCAGGCTGATGACATCAGTATACATGTACATGTACATTCCACAACTTTCACTGCCAAAGCTTTCTGTCGGCAAAACTTGCAATACAGATTACTTTGAAGTATGCAAATTATCTGTGGAGAAAAAGAATTACCAAACATCAATGTTAACTAAGGTTCAGCCTCCGGCAAGTTGGATCAGCAACAAATTGTTAAAATTATTGGTCGGTTTTGCCTGGTGCCCAATAAAAAATACACCATGAATAGAATACCGGGTGAACTCGACCATTGGTGGTCATTTTGTAGCTGATCGAACTTGCACCTGGTTTAAATTTGGAACGGCTGTTGCAAATTATCCATCAAGTCACTCGGGACATCTTGCTTTTCAGACACCTCAAACTTCTGAATGGCCAACCCTTTCAGGGAAACTTATTCTACAGTTTCATTTGATGATGCAAAGGCAAATACATGTATACTCATTTACAGACCGAAACTTTGGGACTAAAACTTCGCACATATGTTCTTAGTAAAGCTTGTGTGTCAAGTCCACTGCTATGAAACAATAAAGACATGTTTTGTTGGGGTTGATTTGTTTTTAACAATGTACATGTAGTATGAAGATCCTCCTAAGCAGTCATCTGAAGCAATGGAAATGTCCCATAAAAGAATACAAGAGCAGAAGAAAGTTGAGTCTATAAAGAGCAAGCAAGCTGCACATGTTGATCTGGAGAAGGAAAAACACAGCCAGCTGATTGGCCAGCTCAAGTAAGTCATCTCGATGATCTCGATGCAGTCTGAACAGTTTGGCGAATCAAATGTGCGGTGATAACCTGGAGAAGGTCCAAGGAAAGTGCAAGGTTCCAATGCCTTGAAATGACCTCTCTCTCTCTCTCCATAAATGGGAAATTCAGAACTTTTGTCCTGCAGAAGGAGCTCCATCTTTTTTTCTACATTTAATGTAGTCCAGTGCAACATTGGTTTTTGACAACTTACCTGCAGCTTAAAACACCAGACTGGATGGATTATGTTGCTTTACAAACACTGAGGATAGGTTACTTCAGTGGTTGTGTCCAGGTGACTTGTGTCTTCTGCTGTTACCAAACTCATTCTCAATCAGTCTCTGAAATTTCAAGAATCTAGTTGCCGTGTATAAAGTTTTATTCATCTCAGTCACAGCTTTATTGTTTAACAGTGGTTACACCCACACGTACATTCACGTTGTAGGCTCAGATAAAAGTAAAATATAGATGTTGTACGTTTGTCAGAACAGATTGGCCTTGAAAAATTTGAGAAATTCTGTGCTGATTGTAAATTTGGTACATTCCAACAGCAGCTGTATAGAGCAATGTGTAGCGCACCTTTCAGTACCGAAGTTGAGTTGACTCGACCGGGAAATGATTAACACTCAAGAGTTTATTTATTGGACTGACGCATAAGGTTAGACCTGCCAAGTTATGAACTGGAGTGGAAAATGGACCATTTTGAGGGCCACAGATGCTGGTATTTTGCTCAAAGATGGCCGCATATGTTTCCAGAGATCACATTGTGCGTAGAGCCTGACTGGCAAATTGTCCTGTGAACTGAAGTTCACAGTTGATTCGGCTGAGTACAGGAAGTTTCAATCACATATTCATTCTTTGTTGGTTTATGTCAACCTTGCAGGGCAGCAGAAGCCAGAAACAGATTACGAGTGATGAGACTCAGATACCAGAGTAACAGAGTGAGTATGAGACATGCTTGACATTCCATGCCTTACATTTCATACAGATCCAACATGTAGGTTCATGCTTGAAACTGTTATCATATGGCCTTTGTCTACATGTACATGTAAACAAATGGTGAGGTGCATTTCACATGGTAGAGATTGTACGGTGGACCTCAGGTCAGGTAAATCCTCCAACCCTGCTTGTATGTTTGGCCCAGTAACATACTTTATGTTGGAGTTGTGTGTCACACTGTCAGGCCATGTTAGCCTTAATACCCACAGCAATTGTGAAACCAAATTTGAAACCAAATTCTTACCAAATCTGATCAGAACTTACAGATCAAACTGCAGTTTAAGATGTACCCACTACTTGTATATAGTTGCGATTAGCCTCAGTCTTAAGCCATCTTTTCCAGTCCCGGTAGTGCTTATATTTTGCTGATCACACTATGGATTGACTGAACCTATGCAATGCAAGCACTAAACATGTACGTGTAGAACTGATAACAGACGCCAAATGCAAGCCAAATTGAATTAGTATCAATTACACAAGTTGGGTTTGGGCCATTCTCAGTATCGGGCTCCGATCTGTCAGAGGCAGACATTCATGTGACCTTACCTGTGAGAACATTTCTCAGCTCAGACGGTTTCTGTGTGCATGTAGGCTCAAGAGGTAAAGCATCTGATCTCCTGCCAGCCCACTGCAATCAAGGCAGTCAGGCTTCAAGCGATGGTACCCCCAGTTCCAGACAGGAACAGCCCTGGTGACGCACTGGACAAGCTACAGGTAGCTGGCTTCAGACTGTACAGAGTGCGGTATCCGGGCCTTGGGCCTGCAAGGAGAAAGGAACAAACTGAACATTTTTCCTGACTATCCAATTGTTTTCATCCATGAAAGAATCTTCATTAACTCCATTCCACCCTCCAAAGATAGGCAGTAGTAAAGTTTCTAAAATGCTGGCATTTTTGAAATCCTTCACATCAAGAAAAAAAACCTTATGATCTCTATCCTTCCCCCTCTGGTTACGCCAACGCACACATTTCATCTGCCCACTATGCCATAGACACATTAGACAAATAATTATGGTTATGAGTGCAATGGTAAGAGTATAACGTGAGGAATCAGGATACTTTAACCAGTTAGCATAAGTTTGTCCAACAAAATTGCATAATAGAATATAAATTGCATAATTTTTAGGCAGTCGTGTAAATACATTCCACTAGTCACAGGAGGAATATTGTCATGGCTACGTTAGCAATTGAGGGTGCCCTTTGGCATACAGTGGCCGTGACCTCAGATTGGTATTGTGCTCTGTAGTGGATCTATTCAACTGAAAAATATGTGACAAAATATGGAGGGCCTGAAGTTTCAATCCAAGCAAAAACTTTCTCAAAGGCTTCTTTGCCTTTGCCTTTGAAAAAGATTCTGCTAGGATCGAAATGTCAGGCCTTCCATATTCTGTGATTGGTGTTTTAGGTCACTGTTGTCAGCAAGCAGTTCGCAGCAGTTTTGTATTACATATCAACTGAAAACTACCCACTCGAGTGAGATCTGTGTCCTCACATCAGCAAATCAGCTCTGATTGACAGGCTACAAGTCACTTGTACCTGGCAGAATGTTTGTGATTGACTGCTGGTGAGAGACTAGTGAGAGACTGTGTGCCTGACTCTGTCATCTGAGCTGAATGAGAAACTTTCTGCACTTCTAAAAAACTTCTCGATGATGCATTGCTATAAAAAAATCTGCTAGCCTTTTAAGCCATTAAATTTCAGATATCTGACCAGTATATCAGTCCAGTGGTTGGGTCTGAAAAAAGGTGGAAAAGGAGATAAAACTATATTTTAAATTTGTACCCACAGATCGTGCTTGATATCTTGTGCAGACCAAGAGTGGTTGCATACACCTCATGGTGCATTGTGCTTCATGTCATTAGTTGTACATGTATTTGTCTCAATCTTCCCTCAGAGATCACGCGTGGAGACAGTCTTGGAGGATGAGAGAGGACTGACCATCAACAGAGATTTATCATGACTTCTTGCTACGCACAGCATATTATCACGTAGTAAAATGGAAAACACTGTTTCTCATGTGCAATGTCACAACGGTTGAGTGACGTGTAGCATGCTGACAGATTTACATCACAACACCTCACCCGTAGATTCTGTATCATTTAATGGGACGAGAGTGGACCTATAGGTGTTTGGTACTAAACTGATTGCAGCCAGCTTTGTGAAATTGGCCACGCCCAACTAAAAGTGCTACATGTATGGACTGTACATAGCAAACAAAGCATTTTGCAAATAACAACTGGAGGGCTGTACGTATGCACATGGATGTGCCTTGACTCAGACAGGTGTTTTCTCTATGGAGTAAGGGATGTCATACCCTATGCAGAATCTATGGGAGAGTTGTTTTATTTATCAAATGTTGCCTGCTTCCGTCAGCACCTTCATTCAATTAAGTAACTTTTTTTAAAATTGATCCTAGCATTCAATTTTTACCAGTATCTTGGGTTTGCCTAAGGAAAAAGAGACGATTTTACTGATTTCCTCATTTAGGCCTACCATATCATTGGGAAGGGCCAATTAATGACATCTCATCTCACTTACTTTGTCCCTGACCAAGTGCGTTACAAAGTATTTGCAATTTGCTCTGTTTACTTCCAAACACAATAGAAGTCAGTGGGGAAAGTAATACAAGTGTTATATATGAACAACATTGATTATTAACCATGCACGCAGTCACTGCGTTGTGAGTGATTTTCAGGGGGGAAAAAAGGGTGATGCACAGCATAGGTCATTAGTACATTTTGTCCAGGAAAGTCTGCAGAGGTGCCAATTGAATGCTCGGTTCATTTCAGGTCATTTCAACGTTCATGTTGAATGGGCACAATAAGCCATTTGCAAGTTAACTTTGAATAAAATCTGGTACACTGAGAATTTTCCATACTAAAGCCACTGTTGCTATACCTCGTGATTCGGGGCAAGCTTTTCCTTAGTTACATAAGCGATGCCTTGCAACAATACACTGCTCTCAATGGAAAAGAAGGGCACAAAGGAACCAGTCCATTCTAGAGCCGGTGGTCACTAAGCAAAAGCTTGCCCCGAATTGCGAGGTATAGCAATAGTGTCTTTAATCTGGGGAATTCAAAATGTCATGTTTATGCACAATCAGATAACTCGGTGTACCACATTTTATTCAAATTGAACTCACAAATGGCTCAATAGAGTGAACCACATTCTCATATTTGCTGATGTCTACCACCTTTTCGCCAGTAGCCCGTTGGAACTGGTTTGCAAATGCTAACCATATCAGCATTTCTTACATTAAAGAAATCCATCCAAGTAACCGTTAGCTTATATACAAGTCTACACGTGAAGCATTGTAGAACAAATATAACACATGTACATGTTGGTATGTTGAAGTGGTGTCCTCCGATGAGAGAGCATCATTGTACCCTGGGAAAAACATACAGTGCACCTATGAAGCATCACCGTATGATCATTTTTAATACTGTTCTACTCAAAGCTGTCTGTATTTGTAACTGATGACGTCATCAGCGTACTCACTATGAACATTTAACAAAAGAAACACGGTACACTAACAGTGAGCATCCATTGTAACTGCACCGTACTTCTTTTGTTAGTTCGTAGTGACTGTGTGCTACATGATGAGCATTTATGGTTAACTATAACCAAGATACCTGTATGCTAACTACCAAAAGACTTACATGTGCACAAGGGGGCACTAAATCATCAAGCAAGCATGGTCAGTATATTTCTGTCTTAACCCTCCTATGCGGAAGTCACTCTTTGGGTCATTTGGTAAACACCTCAAAGAAGCACAGCTGTGTCATGTTGTGCACTGCACCAACAGTCCCTCACAGGAATATCAGATTGCACTTTTGTGCTGCCCAACAACTGTGCTTCACTGTTTCATGTGCATCATTGTGCAGTAAACCAAATGCAGTGAAGAGGACTGCACAAAAGACCCTGGGTCATTTTGTGCTGACAACCTACTGTGTACACACTGAACCTGTACATGTTTGAGTTCCATATAGAAACTACATGCTCACCAGTGACTGTGGGCATTTGTGCACATTTGTTCTGTAAAACCAAAGGAGGGTTAAAGAAGCAGTATTTAGCAGTTAAAGGTGAACTTTAAAGCCAAGACTGTGAAAAACTACACGTGCACTGTAGTCATCACAAAAATACAGACACACCATTTCTGTGAAATACTTTATGCAGGGGTAAGCAATTATGAGATTACTGGGGCTCCCTCACCGAGCCTTGTAAGTATAATATTTTCTGTTTCAATCCAAACCACGGCCCATGGAGGATTCAGTCATGGAGTTCTAGTACTGTCTGTACAGTTGCATTTAACAGCCTAGACAGTACACTCATACTACTTACATCACATGAGGGGGTAGTTCCCTAGCCCTGATAGACTGGTAGCTGCTGCTTTGCCCACCAGCATTGAGATATGAGACTGGTTAAAGTACACTTATCTGAATTTAACTTTAATACTGTAAAAGAAACAAAAACAGGTAAATAAATTTACAAATGAAACATTGTGCCTTAATTGCTGGCATGGGATTTACGAGAGCGCACTCTAGTTAATGCAGGCTGTGTGACGGGTTACAAAATTGACTGTACACATGTATATATTTGTTACATAACATCTTAACGTTTTATTTGTGAATAATGTGTTCATTGCAAAGAAGTTTGTGCCTTAAGATATTTGTACCATTTTTGTAGAAAATTTATAAGTGAAAGTTTTTTCAATAAACCAGTGGGTTGACTTGAATGATCCATATGCTTAGTTTTTGAGGTCTGATTGATTTCTACATTTCCAAATTTCCGTCCTTTATTAGAGAACTTGTAAAATTGTAGTCCATAAACATTCATAAAGAAGGGGCATGTCTTTGATGTTGGGACATCTAGTGGATTCCTAAATACCAACACAGTTACTTGTTCGTGTTTATACAAATACTTCATTGATTCAGATAAAAAATTTTTTTTTTTACTTCTAAATGTGTATTCCAACTCTCGATTTTAATCCATTACCTTGGTAACCTTTGTCATCCAAAATTTGAGCAAAATTGAAATTGACACATTTTAGTTTTGTTATAGTAAAATCCAGAATGGGGACAAAAACCCCCAAACCCAGGTTACATTTTCAAGCTAAAATAGTCTGACAGGGAAGAGTGCTGGAGTGGGGCACAGGGAGGAAGTAAACAAAATAGTTTCCTTTTGCAATGTTTATTTATTCAAGCGGTGCTGTAAACACTTTGGATATCTTGAATTAGTTGTTGGATACTTCGGGGGTTAAGGATTGGAACTTCACTTAGCACTGAGGTGTTCTCACAGAAGAGGCTCTTCTAGGTAAAATACTTCCTTTTGGTCAACCTTGATCATTATTTCCTATTCTTTTATGACTCAATCCTTGGAAAAGGGACAAAATACAGCAGCTGTGAGTTCAACATGTACATTAATTAATACTCCATAGTTACTTGAGTTAGAAACCTTTCCATCCCCTTGACTGTATTATGATGACTTCTTGTGTCATACTGGTATCAACATTAAACAAATTCAAACTTATGTTGATCGACATGCTTTTCTGTTTTATTACACTGCACAAAATTAGCCTACGAAAAACAAAAATAATTTCAGAAAGTGTCATATGATGCTAATTGATAGGAGAAACTGCATACCCGCAACTGCTGGACAGAGACTATCAGAGTTGTCTGAAGGTCATAAGTTATACAACACATACACCCCACTACTTTAAACTTACAACTGATAGACTTGTCTCAAGGAGTCAAAGCATGAAGGGCTAGGACCAAACACACATGCAGGGTGTAGTATTTCTTTTCTCCCAAACTAACTGGCGGAAACTGTATGTTTTCAATCTAACTGAAGCTTAGAATGTTGTTTAAAAATTGAAGACTTCATTTAAATCCACTGATGCATTGCTGAGATTATCTTGATTAAGTAGGTCAACTGCTTTTTTGTTCTAATGGGTTTACCATGGCGATCAAAATGCCATTTAAAACCCTTTCACATAAGATCATTGGAATAGCCTGTAGAGTGAGAACATTGAACTGTTACGGGTTTTCTATGGTAAAACCTCTTCTACTTTCCATCCGAACGGGATCCTAAATGGTGCAAAGTGGTTCATGATAGAGAAGTAAATAAAATCATCACCCCGTTACAGATTGAGTTCATTGGTCAAGTTCAATTGGAGAGGTTTTCTCCAAAACAAACTCCTCACACTCTAAAACTGCACCAATACTGAAGCTCTCAGTATCAGGAAACCACACTACGAGTTTTAATTTCTACCAAAAACACATATTTTTGACAATTTTGGGGACAAAATAAGTGCTACTTTTGGGTTGTGTTTTTTTTAGCGAGGGCACACTGCACTGTGCTGCAACTGATTCAGTTTGACCAACAATACATAACCTCAGAACATCATCATGCAACCAGCATGATTGTTCAATTTGCCAGCACAGCCTTTAATACCAAACTGAAAGGTCTGGCCTCTGAGTAAGTAGCCAAGCTTGAAATTAAGTCTATACAATCAAATTACACCAGCTTATAGATCAAAACAGTCTTTCTTGTGCCAGTTATTGCAACAAGCAGTGCAAGAGGCAATGTAGTGAAACTACCACACATTAGAATCTGGCTTTCGCATATTTTTCATGTTACGTTTTAAGATTTTTTATTTTTTCCAATCCATTTCAGTGCCTCTGAATGCCAATTAAACAATCTAACTGATGGAGAAAAAAATTAACACCTTTGAAAAAGAGACATAAATTAAAAAGGAACATTTATGTATACATGTATTTACAATACATAAAAAAGGAAAAAATGCCTTGTAATCTTTCTTTAAACTGCCTTCACTTTTGAAATCGGTGTATTTAGCAAAAATATGTTACAAGAAAAATATTTCATAATTTCATTACAAGATAATAGAGAAGATGGAAGAATTACATGTAAGTCATATTCATGAATATGGTACGGCAGCACAAACAAGGTTCTTTACTACAGTGTCCTAAAAAGGGTGCCAAAGATTCAAAGGGAACTGATCAGTAGGCAATAAAAGTTTTCCATGAGATTAAATTTCATCTCATTCTGTCGCTTTATGTTTCCAGCAACAAGATACTACTGTCACACGTGACTAAAGAGGGACAGTTCAAATTCCTCGCAATCAGCTTTGTTCAGGATGATAAAGGGTCAGCAAAGTTGCCAACCCTCAGGGTACGTCAAGAAAGCAGAGAGGCGTCTTTGAACAGTTCTCTGCTGAGGTTCAGGTTGGTTCCCTGCTGGTGGTACTACGACCTTAAAAGCTATTTCATTGGAACATCTCAACCTGGGAAAGGCTTTCTGGATGCCTCAGTGACAAACTGCAGGCTTCTGTGGCATGGACCATCTATGCTGTATAGCCACAGAAGGCTCCAATTCCTTCAAGTCAGTGGCATAATGTAAAAAAAATAAATACTGAACCATAAACACCCCAATTTTTTTTATAATACATGGTACTGATCACTTTGTCATGAGCTACGAATGGCACATTCGCATTTTATTATTCCCCATCAACAAAAAACAAAAAAGGTACTTTATTAGAAACTGTTTGTTTATTAGACAAAGGTTTGGATGAAAATACATGTACATGTACATTTCCAGTTGTCATTGTTGCTAGCTCTTGCTCAGTATTATAATAATGTCCTTTACAATCAGCTAGACTTGATTCAAGTCACAGATGCTGCCTGTTACTTTTCACACTACTTTACTGATATCCTCCGTGTGCCTTCCTCTACCTAATACCTACATGTACACGAACGAATCTAATATCAAAACTCACAAATCAACAACTGACCAGTTTTCCTGGAGGAATCAGTGAGTTGATAACCCAAGATCATGCATTTTCTAGCGTCAGATATTAGACATGGCAGGCCACACATGTCTAAGCAAAATAACATATACACCTGTATTTACATTTCTTTTGGTGACCTGCTCTGTAAACAAGAGCCTCAGGCCTCTTCCCCGAAACAACCTGATTGTGAATGATGACGTACATGTAGGGAATGAGGCAAGCTCTCACAATCATACATGTGTGGCACATCACTCCTTCCCCCAGACAGAAAAGTCTCACTGGAGAAATCAGGCTCTGAGACGTAGGAGATCCCCAGCACCCACCAGGAGAAAGCAGCAGCGTTGTCTTTCTCTTCAATATAGTACATGGAGTTAGGTTCTTTACAGGGCATTTAAACTGACGCTGTATAAAATTCATCCAATTTGGAAGGAATTTTCAACTGTTCATTTCTAATCAGCATCGGCCTGACTTCAATGTATGTGACAATTTGCAGCAAATTTAAACAGTGACCATCGTGTTTGTTTTGCACCAGGTTATCTGATGCCCTCCACAGTGCCTTGCCACAGTAATGGATTTGAAAGTACAATCCCTTGCCCTTCGCAGGAAATTGATCGCAACTAGCCAAATCATAATAAACAGTGTCTGCTGAGCGATACCGAATACTTCAGGGGTTTTTTTAGCAGTGATAAATCAGCACATAGAATGGTCTAGGATGGGCCAGTCTTCAATCACTATATCTTCTGAAAGCTCCTGTCCCTCGCTGTCTGCACGTCCGGTCGCTGGTCGGACGTTACGTGACGCGGTGGCGGCATTAACTGGCTGTCGGCTGTCTGTGGTTTTGATAACCTGATGGCTTTGGCTGGTGGTGCACTGCTAGAGCTGTCACCCGACGGTCGCTTACTACCACCTGGCTTTATGGCATAGTCTCGGATGTAATTCAGAAGAATGTCCTTGGTCACAGGATTGGCAATGCTGTTACACACAGCTGCAAAACAGATATCAGTGACACCAAAGGAATTCACCAATGAACAGTCAGGGTTAACAGAAATGTTTAAATTTGACGCAATTTGGGCAAGTGCAACTCGTTAGAAATGCTGCTGGGTGCAGCATTGGCTACTGGTTTTCTTTATGACTGCCATGGTGCTGGAGTCTATGAAAGTGTTTTAAAACCAGTCGGCACCTTTATAATAATAAAAATAATATCAAAGTATTCATAAAGTGCATGGTATTTGTCATTCAGAGGTGCCAATATATTCTCATTATCTTTATTATTGGTTCAAAACCACCAACGTGATAGGCTCTTGACCAATAGGAGTGGGTGAACTGTACAACGCATTTATACTACAAATGATTTTTACTTGCACCAGCATGGAAACATTAACTGAGATATATCCAAAATCTCTTGTGCAACTATAAAAGCCTGGAACTCACCGACAGCAGTGGTATGGCCATTCGGAAAGCTCTTGTCGGTCCGCTCCCTCATGAACACCCACTTTCCATTCTCAAAGGTGCATTCAATGATCTTCTTGTCGTACTGTTTGAGCTCCTTGGTCAGTTTGATCTCAGCGAACGGGTTGGGGTAGCCTCCTACAAACAGGAAGCCCTTGGTTTCTGGCAGCATGCTGCATAAACGAGACAGAAGCATGGGCGCAAATGTTTGTTAGACTGCTGTGAGATGTGATGAAGCAAAAGGAGTCACAGTCTACCCTGATCAATGTGTAAATCTGTTGTATTGTATCATAGGGGCATTTTGAATTCCGTGCGAGCATGGCTACAAACTCAGAACACATTGAACACCGGCTCATGGAATCAAACAGAAGTTGCCAAAGTTAGTCCGTCTCGCCGCAAAATATAGCCTCATTAATCTAAGTTCATTCACCAGCAGGTCAACAACTGTTTTTGAAGATGCAGGAAAGGCAGCTTTCTTTCGTGTTGGCAAAGCTGACAATTTCAATGCACGCACGCATGCGCACACAAGGTAAGAGTACAAGCTGCAAAGACTTACCCTTCTCTACGCATTGAGGTGATCTGTAATTTGAAGTCAACTGAGTTCAGGCTGGGAGGTTTCCATTTCAGAACAGTGTCGCATCGACCTGGGGCATACCTCTGCCGTGAGTTCAACCCAAACAATTATAAAAACCACAAACACCTGTACATGTGTTGACAATCTAGTGATACAAAGTGGGACTTGTATGCTGAACGAAATCCAAACAGGGAGAGCCTTATCGCGACTCATGCAAATGGGGACACCAGTGTTGTATTCGAGTCCATCACAAGTCCTTTCACAAGTCCAGTCACAAGTCCGGTCACAAGTCCCTTCGTAAGGCCAGTCATAAGTAACAGGGTGAACAATGACAAAACAATGCTTTTGTCACAGCCCATTCCAATAGCTTCTGAATGGACTTGTGATGGACTTACAGGGACTTATAGATAATGTTAACCATCTGCCGTTTAAGTAGACCAATCAAAATCATTCAAAACCAATCAATCATGCTGGCAGGGTGGGTACATAGTCATGCTTCTCTTACTTCAGTATCACGCATTTGGTCCATCTATCCTTACAACTAAAAATGACACCCCAATTATCAACCAAATAGCTCACCCTAAATGAAACACACTGAGGTACCAGTTTAGCCTCAAGAAAGGACATAAGAACCTGGAAAATGCATTTTGAACTAAACTTTCAGAGTTTGGGTGTCACTTTGTGTCACCTTTTTGTTGAATGACAAAAAGATGAAACTTGGCTTGCTGTCAGCATTTGTTGTGACCATACGGAAACCAGACTGAAACTTATGACAAAGTCACATGAACACCGACCTTCTGTTAATTTATATATTTTAAATCATTGCTTGAGATCTAAATTTACACCTTCTCAACTATGAACAATGACCATATAGCTTAGGGCCATCCGTAAAGTATGTACGCACGAAGGGGAGAGGGGGTTGGTGCCGTTGTACGCACCATGTGTACAGAGGGGGTTCAAGTCAGTGCATAACGAATGCAAACCAAAAATTTGCCTTTAATGAATCTTCATCATATCAATACACGTTCTCATACAAATAACTATCAGAATCAGCTTTTGTGCGTCGAAATTCAAACAGTATTCTCCACCATCCAAACCACCATTTATCCTCCCGTGCCAACGCCCATTATAAGTAAACTGCAACATTACTCATAAGACAAAGACCAGCAGCGTCTTCAGGAACTGTGAAATGTGTATACGTATAGGGGGAGGGGGTTGGAGCCACTGCCTACGCCATGCGTAGAGGGAAGAGAGAGGTCTGAAAAGTCGGCATTTCGTGCGTACATGCTTTATGGACCGCCCTTTAATCATATCCGTGTGGTATTTGAGCTTACATCTTGTTGTGGCTGAAGAATAACTCCATCGGTTTCATGGCCCAATTCCTGCCGTGAAAAATGGCCTTCCAATATCTGGCAGGAAAAATGAATTTCAAAAGTTCAAAATAAAAATATAAATCAAAAACCCAACCCTAAACAAATTCTAATTATCATGCAGGCTCTTGCCTCGAAAAAAAGTTTAGTGTAGTTGTATTTTCATTGGCCAAGAATGATTACCCCCACCTTAGGATATCACACATCAGTGATAGATCACATCATGATATCTTGACTAGTCCCTATCCTGTAGTCCAGTGATTGGATGGCCAATGCATGGGCTACGATTGGGTGAGCAGTACAAATCAGGTCAAATCAAAATTGCAATTGTGGGCTGGATATTGTAAAATCAACAGCCTTGAGCAGAGGAACCCCCTCGTTAGTTGGAAAGAGTCATGTTGCTGGGGAGTGTCCATTTTGTTGGTAGCAATGTGACCATAACACATGCATTTCACAGTCGTTAGTGAACCAGAGAAGTGCAATTCCCACCAAAGGGGCCTCCATTGCTAGGAAAACGGCACGCTCTATTGATCCTGATCGAGACTCATATGCCAACGTGAAAAGACAAATTGTGTTATAGGGAGTGATGACTCCAAAAGTTTTTGCGATCTGTTTGCACTTGTCTGTTACTGTCAGGGTGGTGATTTCTTTCATGTTTTCATATGGAGGTGTCAATATAGGTATTTCAAGTACCGGAGGTGAGTGTTAAGGGATCCGATTTTGAGTTAAAAAGGGTTGACTGTATTTCCAGGCAGGGGTGTAGTTACTGGAGGAGGGATGCAGCACACCCCGTACATGCAGCGTACCACGGATTTCCATTTTCTGCGCTTTCTGAATTTTACATAACATGAGGTTTGGGTAACAAGTTACAAGTCGGCATATTGACCCCGGCACATCCCCCCTAAAGAAAATGGCTTTGCTACACCCCTGTTTTCAGGTTTATCCTATCTGTGGGTCCTTAACCACTTCATGCCGGGGAGCCCCGGAACCGGAGACATTGGCTTTATACATACAGCCGGGGTGACTGAAATCGGACAAAGGAGCTTGGCCTTGTAACAGAAGACCATACTTGGAACAAAAGAGCTGCTGGGAATTGCCAACATTTTTCAGTCGTCAATAGCAGAGGAAATCCGTCATCGTTTTGAATGATTTTACCGCAGATTTCCATTTTCTGCACTTTCTGAATTTTACATAACATGAGGTTTGGGTAACAAGTTACAAGTCGGTATATTGACCCCGGCACATCCCCCCTAAAGAAAATGCCTTTGCTACACCCCTGTTTTCAGGTTTATCCTGTCTGTGGGTCCTTAACCACTTCATGCTGGGGAGCCCGGAACCAGAAACGTTGGCATTGTTTGTGGCATTCAGCGCGAGCAGATTACCACTGGGGACAAATGCGCTCCACTGATGAGTGATACAATACTACTCCACGCTCATCTGGTACACATTTGAAAAGACGCCAGCAGTGCACTGGGCCAGTTTCAGGAACAACAAAAAATTACATAACACCGCACAATCTGGGCTCTATTTACAAGGCAGCAGGCCGGGCTGAAATACTCAGGCATCAATAGAAGTTGTCTGTCAGATAAGAGTAGCCACCAGACAGTCATTCGTGTGGGTGTAAACGTCCAATAAATGAAGTTATGAATTTTTGAAGAATTTTGAAAACGGAAAATCTTGAAAATGCCCTGGGAATATGTCATGCAATTTCAAATGCAACCCGGCAGCATATGGTTAACCACTCTCAGTATTGGTAACCACGATTTACTCACAGCGGCAAAGTCCAAATCTTTAACATAAGTTTACAATGAAGTTGCAGAGTTCGACTCACATTTTTTGTTTTGGTGATATCCCAGAACTGCTTCATACGTAAGCTGAAAGGTTCAATGGTCTTATCGATGGCTCTTTGTGCGATGTGCTGATTTCTTGTTTGAATTATTTCCTTGTCGATGCATAACAATCTGCGATCAAAGTCGCAGTTACCCACCGGCTGGCCCTGCAATCAAATTACAAGGGGTCAAATCAAGGGGTTCCAGTTTTGTTAGACCATCAATTTCATGTGGAGTTCCTCCAAGCTGCTAGTCCTGGGTCAAGATTTGAGTCAACAAGTTAAAATTGTATCCAACTGAAACTTTGACCAAAAAACAAAGAAATTTTTCACAATCTTAACAAGATTTTGTACTATGTTTTTCAATTTTCAATGGAATGAGCGTGAAGTGAAAAACAAGGAAATCAGCTGATCCTAGGAAAGGTTGCATGCCTGCCTCAATAAACCATCTTCACCCATGCACTCAATATAACTCCACCCACACCACAAATCTGATTCAACTCTACGCAATCACTGCCTTGCTGCACCTAATCCACATCCTACAAAACCCAATCCTTACAAAACCCACAATATGCCATCTACTCTCCATCTCATACCTTCAAATCTATATCCCATTCCTAGACTCAACTCAACTCAAAAAATCCCCAGCCTACCCAATCAAATCCCCGTCTTTCTCCATCTCCTTGTTTCATTCCATCTAATCCCCAATTCAATCCCACCAAGTCCCCACCCGTTCCACCACATCCCTACTCTGCCCGGCCAAATCCCCCACCCCTGTCTACCCCACCCCACAGATGAGCTTGACAGCACAGTGGGATGGAATACTAAACATGTAAGTAAACCGATCATGTCCTCCGTGTGTGTACATTTACATATACAGCTGCAGGTTGGGCGTGTCTTACCTGAAATATAACAATGTCGTAGATCAGGTACCTAGGAATAGCCCGACCATCTACCTTATCAACCACCATCTCCTGAAGTGTGAATGAAAAGAAATCTTTGAATACACAGGTAAAATGCAAGGACGTGAAAGTTATATTAACTCTACTACTACTGGAAATGTTGCCTGGGTAGTGCTTTCATGCAGGTCAGTCAGACACATCTGACCAGAGGGTTTGACGCAGCAATTTCAATTCGGCAGCAGTGGAGGCATGGAAGGTTTTGAGAGGGGCCAACAGTTAAAGAGATCACTGCTAAACGAGACACGGCAAAAAGTTTGCAAAGGAAACATTCCAAAATGTTTTCATTTTATGAACGGGCCAATTTTCACCTACCACCAGTTCGACTGTGTGGCTTGCATGAAGATTGTTCAGTCTAGAAAGGCGTTGCTGGCAGTGACAAATAGGAAGTAGAAGGGAAGGAACCTTTTGTCTTCCCGTCATGGGTTTCCCATTCCCAATATGATATTTTGTCAAAATTACATTTCCCAATGTGGCTTGTTTCAAAAGACCAAATTATTGTGGACCAGTTGTTGACGGCAGCATGAGATTTGGTCATTTGGTATCAACTTCAGACACATGCTAAACATTGAAGTCACAGTGCTGCATGCTCTATTTTAATGCATAGGAAAAAGATGGTACTTACACCATCCAGTAATGTTTCTGATAAGTGGCCTTCTTCTTTGCGTTTAGGGAAGGAGAGATTTTTGACCGAGAATACTGTGTTGTCTCTGTCAAACATGTAGACTTGATCTGGTCCGTCAATCAACATCATGTACCTGCCGAAATTCAAAAGTCTCCCTTAACTGACATTACAGCCACAAGAACTAATCGCAGCGAGATGCAGATTTGTGACTCCTGGTGACAGACGCGTTCCCTACATACTGACTTCCAATATCTTGGGCAGCTAAGGGTGTGTCTGAATTACTTGACTGTGGCTTGGAGTCACACATGAGTCTTTAACAGTGGCGAGCAGCCATTACCCATAGAGTGGTACCTAATTTAATCCTTAATGTCAACCATCCACTCTTGAACCATGTTATGCTTGGTTCCTTATGCCTCATACAAATGGCACAGTTGAGCACAGGAAAACGCTGGTTGGTCACATTGATGTCATCTTTTCGTATGTTGCTTGGACAATGCTTGTGTGTGCATAGTTTCTGCTGAAGTTCCATGATTGCTTCATAGTGAACAGCAAGAAAACGTGGCTCATATAATGGCAGATGGACCAGTGAGAATTCATGCGCAATGATAAATATTGATGAGGTCTAGTAAATGAAGAGGCCGTACAAGATAAAAAAAGACCAAGGGGCCAACTAAGAACACTCTCATAGTGGGCCTGTTTGTTTCATACCGATCTGGAAGGGATCCCAAAGCTAGTTCAATCTATCCATTCGATGGGTTTTGGCGTCAGTGAATGAACTTCGGATCACTGATCATGTTCCAGATGTATGTGAAACAAACAGGCCCTATATCAAGAAGCAGCTGCATGGAAGACTCTAGGCGTCCAACAGCCCTGTGGTGCCAGACCTCTAACTGCCGATGTAAAGGATCACACAGAAATTATAGCAACATATATGTGAGCTGCCATAGTCAAAGTTAGGGCGTACCTGATACCATCAGCCTTCCAACTGACTTTGTAGAGTTTATGTTTCAGAGCAGCGATGTTTTTATTATCCAGTGACACTGGCTGGCAACCGGGGAAATCCAATCTGCTCACAATGAAGAGAGATTATAACAGTGTGAATTACATGTGTAACTTTCTTTTTGTGTTAAATACAGGGGAATTTCAATTACTACATCTTGTAGGTGTCGGTGCTTCATAAAGTTGACTCCTAACCTAAGTCATAATTTCTCCCTGAAGTATGAAGTAACTATAAATACAAATCATCAAGTCTTTTGTCACATTTGGACCCTGGATCATATTTGGTGATGAGGAAACATACAGGCAGATGGTTAGTGATGAGAATATGTAACAGTTCAAGAAGCAATTCTTTCAAGGTTCACTACTTATAAAGAAACACAATGAGAATAGCTTGTTTACCTCTCTTAAAGCCATATCACCCTGTGGAAACTTACTTAAATATGAATTTTCAGGTGCGAAATTTGTCTTTAAGTAAGTTCCCACAAGGACATATGGCTTTAAGAGAGGTAAATAAGTTGTCAGGAGAATCCCTGTATAAGGTCCCGAACATCATAAAGTGTATCGACAGTAAGGATAATTCTAAGCGTAAAAGTTGATGTACTTCAAACAAACAAGAACTCACTTATGCCAGCCAGTCATGCGTTGCAGCTTCTGTTTCAAACGGTTAACCATCTGGTAATCAGTCACAATGCTTACACCGGTCACTCCTTCCATAAACTGCCCATAAACACAAATCCACAAATCACATGGATAAACTGCTTATTTTAGGTTCACTACAGGCAAATTTAGAAATACCCTTTTAGCACTCCTGTGTGGACAAAAACCTCATAGACTCCCTATCTTGCTTTCTGTGTCCTGGTTTTCTCACGTGTCTTCCTCAACTAATGACACAATTTCTGCACAAAAGAGAGACTGATTTTCATGCTGGGTAATGCCACATGTCAACACTGGTCTTCATAGCAATGAATCTCAGGCTTGTAAGACAACTTCTAAAAGCTTGACAGCAGAAGGCAGTGCAATCAATGGCTTAGCCATAACCCCCTCGGCCTTTTTTGCCAGGCACCACCCTCAATCCTTCAAATTTCTCTGATAATTTGTGCCAAAAAATTGCATTCTGCCTCAATCCTTCGGAATTCTCCAGTATTTCTTGAAGATGCTCCTTTGAGGGTGCCCACTGCCTCAATCCTTTAGAATCCTCTGGCAATTCCTGTCATTGTGTTGAGGCAGTGCGAATGGTATCCTGGAGCAATATGGGGTGATTTCACATATAATCTAGTCATGCATTTATGCATGGCTGAGCATGAACACAAGGTCTAAAAACCCACAACCTTGACACAATCCATCCTTCGCAATTCTATATACCCTTGTAGATTGTGAATTTTTTTTTATATTGTAACGTGCTCTTGAACATTTTATGGAATGAGCGCTATATAAATTTAACTTAATAATAAATTTAATAATAATCAGCCACACCAGTAGGTGATCCACTGATAATATTCAGATAACTCAATATTATGCAGACTCCATAAAGACTAATGAAAGCCATGCTTGATTCAATATTTCGTTCTTTATTCAGAACATCTTCATTCCTGAAGATGTTCTGAATAAAGAACGAAATATTGAATCAAACATGGCTTTAATTAGTCTTTATGGAGTCTGCATAATATTGAGTTATCAGCCACACTTTCTTGCCATTATTCCTTGATCGTTCAAACTCCTCCAAAGAGGGAATTGTCAATTATTTGTACAATGCCCAATGCTGAGTGCACAGTGCAATGTAGCAGTAAGGCTACGAGCTTACAGAAAAATCTCATCAGTGAAAGACAGAAACCAACAACAAAATCTTCATTTCTGTTCAGTACTTCTAGCCAATGATGACTCCTTCTCCATTCCCTGCTACCAAGCAGTGTGTATTTTACCACTATGTGCAAGGGTGCAATTTTCTGAAGATGATCTTTCACCTGTTTATTTACGTTGACCCCGCCTCGCTGATGGCGGGAAGCTGGATCACCTTGAGTGCTACTTGTTCTGGAGTTGTTTGACACTTCAGCCTCATCTCTGTCATCTGCACCTGTATGTAACACGGTAGGAGAATGGCGCCCTTGATAAACCAAACAGGAAAATATGAAAAAAAAAAAGCAATCTGACTAGGCTTGGAACAAAACATCCATGCCAGCTGGCCGTGGTCAGATCACCCTGGGCCAAGTTGTCTAATGACATAAATTCATTGTGACAAGGCAGTTAACTTGAACAAATGGCCTCTCCATAGCAGCCTCTTGGTGGCGCACTGTATTATGAATTGCCCCTGCTCATTCAGTACTTAGACTCTAAACCCCTGCCCCCCCCCAAAAAAAAACACAGCAAAAGCTGTCACAGTGAGAAACCTGCCCAGAGTACCAGGACCAAACAGATCAGCTCTCCCCATGGCCAAACAGTCTCTGTGTCCAAGCCTGCCAACCACCATGGGATCCAACATTGGACTTGTCCAATGGGACCTAGCTCCCGTTGCCTCAGCTCTGGCAGGTGCATGCTTGGTGCCAGTCTCGGCTGCCTGCTGCAGTAAGGTCTCGGGCAATCTTTCGCCTCTTGCACCTTGTAGTCAGAAGGGTTAGTTCATTGCCTAGGCTATCAGCAATTCAAGGGACTGCGAAATTATGGCATGCCGTAATGTAATGTTTTCGTTTTTCAGGTAAGCGACCTCTTCAAACTCCCAGTGAGTTTTCCGCTCTCATTATCAAAAAGCTCTTGACTGCTATACCCTTACACCCAAGGGCCTCTTATGTTCAATATTAGTAAAGTGTGGTGAAACAGACGTGATCATCTTTCAAATAATGTGTTACCAACCTGGGTATTAGCAACAATACTTTGAGTACACAGTGCAGAGAATGCACTGTACTGAACACAAAAAAGGTGATGTCATCATCAAACTATTTTCTAAGGTCAAGGTCACTATCTGGCAGCTAGCTGTACATGAATGCAACCTGTAACACCCATCAATCTCCTGACAGAAATCACTAGGGTCTGGCTCTGAGGACCTACCCAAGCACCAGTTGGGCCGTTCAGGGGGAGGTGGCGAATCTTCCACATCGCCGTAGCGTTTGTACAACTCCTGGATGTAGTCGCCTTTGTAAATGCCGGGAGGGCGCCCTTTTGCAAAGACGTTGACTGCCGCATCAATGCTGTCAATGTGGAAAAACACATCAATTTGATCAAAGACTGACTTGAGAGACTCCGGGTGCAAGGATTGAGCTCTAGAGACCCAGTTTGCTGTTGAGCAACTGTTCTAATGAATGCACATTATTCTAAACCCAACCAAAGATACACCTTATGCTCTAACTGAAAAAAAGCTCTGAAGAGACTTGTTTTATTTCCTCATGTTCTATGCCCAAGTTCTTTTTTGAACGTCCAAGCCTACAAAGTTGCACACGTTATCACTACCTCCAATCCATCTGCTCGACTAAGTAAGCACAGATCAGGAAGCCAGTTCTGTTGAACCCATGGGTGCAGTGTACGCCGATGATGTCCTCTTGATTCTTGGAGACAAAGTTGGAGCACACTTTGATAAATGCCTGAGTCTGTTCAACGGATGGACATTCTCCGTGTCTGAAAAACATTTGAGTTAAAAAAAAAAATGATCTCAGTTTCTCTTGATTTAAAAAAGCACACTTTTTAGTTTTTCACCTGAAAGTGCTTCAGAAATCGGTTTGGGGGGGGGGAATTTGGAATTACCCTCTTACAAGGAAACACTAACAAGGGCCCTGCACTGATTTGGGGAGAGGGGTTGTGTTCTCCGTATGAGTTGGACAAGCAATGGAAGTCAAGGAAAAACGAGCACATGCAAACTTACACATTATTAAGCTTTGAAGAGACCAATGTTGGGTAGCATTTTCTGTTTTTATTACGTGATAACTTTGTAGCTGGATTATTTTTAAGGTCACTTTTTTTGTAGTACATGTAAGAAACACCATTTTAGCAATATTTTAAATCATGTCCATAGCCGCTGTTACTATGACATGCCACGAAATTTTACAAGAGCTTTGAGCCACGACAGGTCTTAAAACAATGTTGAAAATGGGTCAGTTTCGATCAAGAGTGAGTGAGAGTGAGTTTTGAGTGCAACTTGTGTTTCTCACCCTCGACACTGCAGCTTGAAATGTCTGGCTCCCTTAGCTTCAGCGATCTCCTTGTTATAGAAGCGATTGGTATTAGTCAGATCGACCAAAAGTCCCATCTTGACCTTGTAGCTATCCAGGTATGAAAACAGCATGGGCAGGTCAAAGCGATTCTCTTCAGGTATTTTATTGTTGTACTGCGGTCCAAGAGGTGTCTTGAAGGGTAAAAACTTCCCTATCACCAAAAATGTAGAAAAAGAAGAATGCTCTTGGTTACAGACAGGCAAAATTTTGAAAAGCTTCCATTTAATGATTATTTTCCATCCAATGTACACCCTAAGTTGCATGTGAGCTGGATGCTCAAAGGTCTCCTCATGTAAACCCTTCTTTTGTCCAAAGAGCGACCTGTCACTAACGCTTTATCCAAAATGCAGAGGGGTGCAAGGGGCGAACAGGTTCAGGTCTGTGACTCCTGACTCTAGAGGGTCAGAGGTTCCAATCCAACAGCTGTTTAAGAGTTGTGTCCTTGGTAAGTCACTTAACCCCTGCTTGCCTCTCTCCAGTGAGAGTGGGTACCAGCATTAGCTCGGGAGCAACCTGCGAAAGACGGACAGTCTGGCATCCCATCCAGGGGGGGAGTAAACATATTCTCGGTCATGTCAATTCAAGGAAATCAGAGATACACTGCAGCCTGATTAGCCCAATGGCTTGGAACAGGTAAGTTTGCTTTTTCAGGGCAGGAAGACCCAAACGCAGGTCACCATGGTAACTGCAGCTTTCCTCTGAGGAAACCCAAAGCCCCAAATCATACAGTTATCTGCTCATAAAACTTGTACCTTGGCTGTATCATTTACTGCAGTATTCGTTTGTCTACGCACCTGCAATGAGTTGGCCTTTGCGAGGACAGTTTAGCCATCTGTCTGGTACAGCCATGGTTGCATTCACTAACTAGCTGAACGACTCATCACAAATCTGCAAAGGATGAAGAGGAAAAGTCAAATGAGTTGATTTTGCTTTTGCTCTATTTTACTGGGGTAGCCCATGCGTTATCAAAGAATTTACACAGGGCGCCTGGATAAGTGGCTGTGAGAGTTAACATAAAATACACATACAAAAGCATCTATTGTATAGCCTACATGTACACATAGAAGATGAATGTACATGAAACGATTCAGCAGAAGTAGTCCAAGATGAAACCAACACATATTGGAATTATTCTCAGTCGTCACAGAAATCAATTGGGCCTCTCAACATAATTTCAGATGAAAAATGCATGCACATGTACAAGTATTCTAGAGTTCTGTTGCTTTCTAACACATATAAAGCAACAATACCACATTAACAAGAGAAACTTAACGATGTGCTAAAAACTGTAAGTTACACATCTGCAATAGATGCAGTTACTTCCAAGTTTTGAATTACGGGCTACTCCTAACTTGGCCAGACTGACTAGCATACATTCCTGCATGTATGACACACTGAATATTGGCAACTGAACCCATCTTAAGTTTAGGGTCGTTCTATGCATTTGGGGTCAAAAAGTGTGACATTTTGTGTCCCTGTAACAACTGACCTGTGTAATTGGACACTGAAATGTCACTGAAAGTGATTTTAAACTATTTCTTTTGTTTTGCAGGTAATTTGCATGAAGAACTTACAAAAATCATGTCAGATGTGACTGGGACACGAAAAAAAGTGGACCCCCAATTTACAGAATGACCTTTTATCAAAGAAGAAACTGCCGATGCATGCCTCATGACGAGCCCTACTAGGCCTACTAATAACATATCATTATGTCGTCACCTGCGAAAACTGCTGAGAATTTTCATGTTTTCTAGCACATCCAACCACCCAATTGCCTTCTGCTGTATTCTGTGTTTTTTGGTTGTGATTTTCAGACTAATCACTGGGACTACGTACATGACGTACAAACACTGATTTTCGCATTTGTTGGGAAGTAAAACAGATAGCAAACATCATCGCAATGTACAAGTTTTTCTCTGAGGATAGCCCAACGGTAAACAGGTCAATGTTTTTGGAAGTCTTAGACAACACTTAACAGCCGGTACCTATGAGACTTGTCTGAAAATTTTAAGTGTTTTCTAAGTAAATGCATGGGAATTTTCTTCGCTAAATTTCACTTGTTCGGACATGTTATCACTTTCTGAAGGCTCCAAGCGTGAGACTGTTATAAAATTTTAGGGAAAGTGTTGTCATGGTTGCTCGTATATGGAACTCTTCAGTGGTTTTTTTTTTTTAACCAAAAATCAACTTGTTCAACAGTCTATGTTGATGGAACACTACTTTTTGTAGCCTATAGCTGCACATATACTTGACCAAAGATACGGGGTAACCATGGAGGTAGATATGGGGTAACAATGCTTGTCGAGCCTGTGCATGCGTACCCAGGCCATTATAATTTATACTCCGTGCTAGTAGTAGTGGCATCGCGAAGGCCTACAGAGATGGGGCTAGGCCTAGAAAAATCCGGCGACATGCATCATGATCTGCCTTCTCTCCCTCTCAATATTAACAGGCATGAGTCTGTGGTTTCTAACAGTGAAAGTTATCTTTTCAAACAAATTGTAGTTTATACCCTCCAAATACTTCATTCACTTAATTTTTCCACTTTTATTACCTGGCATCGCTAGCGAGGTTATGCTCACACACGTCGTAGACCTACGCGAAATATATTGGCAAGCGTAGGTCTAGTGTAAAACTCAAAACTATTGAGGGCGGCCTTTCGAAGGTCAGTAAACTCCAAACCTATATTTATGTCTGTGCGTCTAACTTTTGCTGTCACGTCAGACCTGACACGTGCAAGTAAAACCAAATCAAGCGATGCAGCCTGTTTTCCGAAAATGAAAAGGCTTGCTTGGAAGAGACAACTCTGGTTTTTTTTTCAGAAAAACTCTCAAGAACTAAAGTCTTGTAGTGCACTCAAGTGCATATTTTCTATAAGTAATTATACATTTTTTAGAAGTTCGTATTTTCCAATTTCCTATTTATTAAATTTAAGGTTTCAAAAGTTCATTTCTACGAGATATTCTACAGTTCTTTCCTATGAGACATGTACTTAAGAAATATTGTTTCTATTTTTGGGAAACAAGTTGTTTTTACATATATTTATATGAAAAAAATACCTGGTGATGGAAGGTCACGTATCGACATATGTTTCGACATGAGGATAAATGGGGGACGACGGACGGAAAATGATGTCTTCCATGAACTTACATATATCCTTAAAAAGGATTCGAAGTTTATTTTATAGTTAATGTTTGGGCAAGATTTGAACGCCCCCAGAGACACCCAATGTAAGAAACGCTTTCCGGTCAAGTGGAACATTAACCCTAACACTCCTCAATCCTTCACCTGTCGGAGGACTGAGGAGTGTTAGTAATATTCATACGCGTATTATAGGAACCTGTCTCGATCTACTGGAAACATGACTGGAATTAAAAATGCAGTCAACTCTCCAGAGTGGCCGCAGAGCAATTCAGGTGCTCTTCTGAAACGATAACGTGTTTTAAAAGTAGAAATAACCGTTTCTGTTTTTGGAGCCATCATTCTCGAAGCGTGCTATTAGGTAGAATCGGCAGCTTGGGTATCGTTTATAAGGACTGGTATTGGCTAATCCTGGTCTTTGGGACTCATTACTTTATTGGGGCCTGGTGCGTGCACGCGTTATGACAGAACAGCAGAGCTCAATTACAGGTTGCACTGGCGTCATTCGATGAAAAGAAATATTGTCAAACGCAAGGGCGGATGGGGAGGGGGCACTGCCGGCGCCAGACCTCGGTGGCTGTGGGTGCAAGTGTGGGGCAAGGCAGAGTCGTGTGGGTGCAAATGATCCTTCATTTTTGGTGGGTTACTTGAGTCGTAAAACGAAAAGTTTGATTGCCCTGTCGTAAAATGTGAAAATTTTTTCGTGGGCTCAAACATGGGTGCAAGCGGCTTTTCGGTGGATGCATTTGCACCCACATCGGACACACGTAGTGCCGCCACTGATGGGGGGGGGAAGGATAACGGGGCATAGGACCCCTTTGGCCCCCTCAAAGAAACAAAACTGATTTTTTTTTTTTTTTGCGAAATGAGAGAAAGGCGAATCGATCACGTTACAGTGGTACATGCAGCAACGAGTTCATAAACCTTGATGTCTGCTAGCTCGTCACTCGGACACAGAGAGCCCCCCCCCCCTCCGCTTTTTGTTGGTCATCGTTTCACTGAAATCTGAGGAATTCTTTTCCGACATCTAGGGGGATGTGTTAGGTAACAACAGTCTAGAGTGTGTACAGTGATTGGACATGTAAGGGGAGGGGGTTCGCATGGCCACCAAGCAACACATGATGTCGTTACACAAAAGGCCAGATCATCTAAAAGTATACCAGACACGAAATGGGACAGAGGGCCCCCCCCAAACAAGTCCAATCCCTATACACACTCCAACCTATTGTCACTTAACACATCCCCCTAGATGTCTGAAAAGAATTCCTGACGGATACCAGTATACCAATGACCAACACGAAGGCAGGAGGGGGTGCTCTCTGTCCCATAGATTGCCTTATATTTCTAATAGGAAACCGTATAAGGTACTGTACCAAGAGCCTCTGAAAATCAGTGGGGCGCCAAAGAACAATTTGAGAGCATGGGAAACACCGCAGTGTGTCACGTCACAGGCCCGTTGCCTGACCAGAGACTTGGGGGGTCGTCAAACCCAAAAGAGGAACTTTTGACACTGTGAACACATATTTTTATACAAAGGCCTGTCATAATGTGCTTTGGAGCACAACATCGCACAAGCTCCATGTTTGTCGCGAACCGAAGGATGCATGCAAGCCTTGCATAGGTCCACTTCTTCAGTTTTTAATAGTCACGGCGTAATGTAAATTGGCTTGGTAATGAATTTGCTCTTCACTATGCACCTTGAATCGGGCGCTGGGTGACGGTGAGCGAATGATATGAACATTATTATTAAAAACATCGTAGAAAATCCCACAAAAAATTCAGTTCTAAAAAGTTCTAAAAAAGAGATACATTCTAGTAAATCATTATAACCTCCACCCACCTAACTAAAAATGGTAAAAAAATATTTTAGGGCGCCTTTGATTCTGCACTTCGAAAAAAATCAGAAAATCGGAACAAATTAACATGTCATTGGAACTTTGTAGCAGGTATATGAAATCGACATTTATGAATAAAAATAGTTGGAGTTTGATTAAATTTCACCTTTTGTGACATTGGAGAAAAAATATTGCTCCATACACAAACGTTAGAAGTGAAATTTCGAAGTGCCAATGGGGCCCACGCCACTTTCCGGTGCGCATTCTTCATTGTAACGTGAAGCAGCGCTCTAACAAGTGTTTTCATTACGCCTAACCTTTCTCAAGTTTTCCACAATACCAATTTCAGTGGACTGGATTAGTGTCCTGAGTCCTCGCTGGGTGGACCATGCAGCTATTCTTTTTAAGACCTGTAAAATGATAAACAACATGGATTACACAACCGTAAAAGACAAAAGCGATCAGACGTACCACACAATATGTGAGATGCGAACGGTACTTACAGGGCATTTACAAGTCTATTCAGTCTTTTGGACTGGTTTCCTTAATTTCCAACACGTGAGAAGTAAACGGCAACCAATGAAAACATGACTGCCTTGTTCCCGCGCCCGGAACGCTGCACCACGCCGCTGGGTACGCGTGGCTGGTCCGTCGCGGTGGCGCGGCGGCCCAGGGTTAGGCTGCGCTGAGGCATGGAGTGGCGTTTAATGACTGATTTCATTCTTTAAACGTTGCCGTATAAACCACCTGCAGTTCATTATAAACCACAGAGATATGTTCCGCATGAGAATCAATGTATAAACCGCGGCTTACATTCCGGAAATTGAAGTATATTTAAATTATATATTTATTACACCCCCCCAAAAAAAAATCTCCAACGAGCGGAATTCGGCAGCGAGCGGGGGGGGTTCATTCGAACCCCCGGACCCCCCCAGCCTACGGGCCTGCCGCCCTTCCTTGAAATCGCACGCTGTGCCGATTGTTAGAAGGCTTTGCACAGCAGAGCCTATTATACAAACAACGTACTGCTGCCTCTGGCCTAAGCACACTGGTGCTTAGGGCCAAGTGAAAGCTAATTGTGCCCAAGGCGCACCGTTTAATAGTTCACTGGGCCTACAGAACTATAGGTGTAGTGACTTAGGATGGTGGAACACTGCCGGTGTGGTGGTGCTAGTGCAGGGGCGGATCCAGGGTGGGGGTGCACGCCCACTGTTTTCACCAACAATATAAATAAATAATAAAATAAACAAATGAATCAAAACGAAGAAAAAGAAGGGAGGGAGAAGAAAAAAGGGGTCATACCTGAAACTGCGCCACAGAGCGCCTAGAACCCAAGAATGCCCTGGACTCTACGCCGTCTGGCTTCGCGCCACGCGCTTGCGGGCATTTCACCATTGACGCTTTCGTTCACGCCCCCCCCCCCCCTTGGAAAACCCTGGATCACGCCCCCCGGGAAAATCCTTGATCTGCCTCTGTGTGCCCCCTATCATGGTGCCGTCGCTTCCTCTCTATTACTTTTGTGCATAGTATGACGTTGGGGCCGTGGGGCCGTCTCACTAACGTATAGTCCTTACCGTCATGTAGATTGTCGTCCCTTCCCTCTCCCGTCGCCTCATAGCTCCGTGAAAAATATCCCTAGGAACACTGCTTTAGCCTGAAAAAGTATGTTTTCTGAACGGAGTCCCATTAAGAAGTAACAAATCAAGACTACTTCCAGGGCAAAGGCGAAGATACGACGGGACGCCCTCAGTAATGGAATCGGGAAGTAGCAGACTGCAACGAGCTCGAGATTTAAGAGAAAAGTCAGCGACCGATAAGATTTAATCTTCTCTATCGGGCAAACGATATTGGCCAAGAGCATTGACACACTTAGTCCGTCTTGTGTAGGAGATGCGACAAAGTGTGTCATAAATAGTACACCGTATGTTAAAACTTTGCACCATCTATAGCATTAGGGTTGATTTCCATTATCAAACCTAGTTCTTTAGTTCAAATACAAGAACTGATTACAGTATATTACAGTCTCTTTCATCATTTCTTGTTCAGTATCCAGTTTTTTCTCTGATGTCTCTTTTTACAGCAAACAAACATGTCATTGAGCATTTTGACACGGTACAAAATTATGCACTCACGGTCTGATGGTGATGTGTTCTAGCCGTTTAGTCACGATATTCTGTATTTTGTAGCTTCTTGAGCTTAAAATCCCCATGAGCAACTGCGAGTAATCAACGCAGGGAACTCTATACCACCATACGTCTATTGTGCCAGAAAAGTGCCTCTGTACAAGATGTCAGTGTTATCTGTTGAAATTGAAATGAAATTTCTTTGGCATCCAAATACAGTTTTTGGTCTATTTTGCTGACGACGTAACACCATGGGCCCCATTCGGACATGAACATGCGCGATGCCAATTGCCACTCACGGTAGAGTTGACACGGAGATTAAACTTCCCTCATCGTTTTGTATGAACATTGCACTGATGCGACAAATTTAACTCGGGGGTTATGGGTAATTCTTATCTCTCCTACAGACCTCGCTTCGATTGCCAGTTGTACAACATCAAAAATTAACTTGAAAGGAAATGCATCTTGCCAACTCTGCATTCTGAGATGATGACATTCAAACGATACAACTCATTTTAAATTCCTGACTTGACTAACTTGCCTAAACCTTTATGCTTTAAAAACGTACTGAAGCTGCAATTTGTCATAAGAGTTCACTAAGCTAGCGCATGCGCAGCATTTATTTCAACCCTCCTCCATGTTTCAAGAGACCTACCAACCAGAGTAGAGCGATGTTGGCTGATTCAGATATTGCACTGTCCTTCAGTACTTTCAGACACTTTGTTTTAGGCGATTTTAATACCAACCGCCAATCAATAGGGGGAAAAAATCAGTGATCGTCTAAGCCTGTATTACGTAACATGCTTTCCCGATAGGGTGAGTTGATTGGTTCCCGAAAAGTAAACATCCACACGTGCCACTATGCCTTCTCGATTGGATATTTGCATATACATTAATGATGAAGTAACAATCTGAGCATCGAGTCAATGCTCAGCGAATGAGAAAAGAACAAAAGATCTGACAGAGGGGGATGTGCCACAGCGAGACGGCAGGTGTAACAATCATTACTAACCTGTCTCCATCACAAGCAGCAACACATAAGGGAGAGTTACAGCTGGGTAGCAAGAAAGCTAATAGACGGGATTCGGGTAAGTTTCGAAGAAGAAAAAGCTTTAATTCTTTGATGGATCTTGATGTACCAGAATAAAACGGAGAAAAAAGACAAGGATGAAAAGTTCGAATGTGTTGACGAATTGCTTTCTACTAATGGGTAGATAAGTATTTAAGGCCACTTCTATATCATGATGGAAAGTTAACGAAGGTAACATCAGCTTCTTGTTTTCTTCCGTAATAAAAGAGATTAAGTTCCATTATTGGTTTCTTTTATGATGAGGGTATTGGTCAGCATCGTCAGACCTCAGGTATGGGGCCAACTCCACGAAAACATGTCAGAGCATCACTAAAAGCTGCAAAGTTATCAAAGAAACCAGGAACGATGCCCAAGGTCCCACTGCGTCGTGGATATGTGCTATTCACGAAGCGCCACAAAGGGGTTTATCCTTTGCTTGTTATTTCAATCACAGCGACTTAAGAAGCCAACTTACCACTTCATCGGTAGCAGTGGGTTGGAAAGAAGCCTCCGTGTTGCATTGTTTAGCACCGATGCTTCTCCTCGCACTGTCCACATGTAGTAAAAAGGCTTTGTACAATCCTTTCAAAAAGTCTTCGATAGGTATTTGGCCATTCCATTCTGCCCAGAGTCTATATAGACGCTTGCAATGTACCCCAGTCTACTACAGTTGCCTGCAATTCAGTGTTCCGGAGAAATAAATTTACATATACAGCACAGAGTTCTCATATGGCCAAATGATAGAACATCTAGCCCCTGGATGGTCTAAACAATTGCAAATATACCGGTGAGTAATCAAGGAGTGGACAGATAAGTACCATGCAACATATATACATCTCCTCACTTTCTTGTACATGTCTGCTCGTTTGCTGTTTCGCCACAGTGAATTAATCTCAAGCGGTAGCACCCGATTCAACGAAGGCTTGGAAACCTTTTGCATTCTGATACCATGTATTTGATTTTGTGGTCGTTTCACAGGTGGTAACTCTTCTAGACTTGGTTTTTTCAAGCAGCAGTTGCTACTATAACAGCCATGCCTCGCGCTTTCCTCGTCAAGAAAAGAGGAACCTTTCAGGACCGACCGGAGCCGGATTATGATGCAGGTATATAAAATGATAATTGGCATAGTCTATATCGCATCAACAATCGATTTGATCACTGCCAGTACTGCACGAAGAGGCCAGACTGGATAATGCCTGAAATTTATTTTTTTGTAAAAAAAAACAAAAGGTTTCGAATTTCAAGAAAAAGCAAGTTAAAATGACATTTGCAATCGATAAAACAAAGAACAGACCAATCAAGTGTCTAAGTATTTTAAGTGCAATGTGGCAGCACTCCTTTGAGAGTCTGAATACCCCTACGAACGGCTGAGATTTATCGAGCTTACACAAATTAGAAACAAAAAAGAGCCAGCCAGTGTAAATGTTTTGACAGTTTTAGCTCATAAAAATTAAATTGTATCAGAACTTAAAATGTCATTCTTCCAGTTGCTGCTTTCCTACTCCCATTTCCCCATGGGTGTTTCTGTGATTGTCATTAAGTACAAATGCACTTTACTGTCCCGATCCATACCATACAACAATGAATCTACTACCAAGTAATTGTTTGCTGTGTCAATATGCTACTTTAGGGAGTGTGGTTGGAATGTTGGAACTAATTTGATGCATTCTTATTGCCTAAGACGTTTCTTACAAAACTCCCAGTTCCTCAAGTTTTCCCGAGCCTGTTTTTCGTTTTTTCGTCGTCCTTTCCTTCTTCCCATCTGTTGCTCAAAATGTTATGAATGTTAACAGAGCATGCGTTGTCGAGGACCCTTAACATTTATTCAGCCGTATGGGGTTACAAATAACGCACGACTATGGTGACCGTGCCGCCGGTTTGAAGCTCCATCACCCGCTTTATACGTGTTTGTGTCTTTTTCCTTCTCACAGAGTATCTTGAGAATAACAGGTCGCAGTCAGCTAGCCAAAATGATCTTGGAGAAACTTGGCAACATGAGCCTAACTGGGGGAAAAACGACGCACTGACGAAAAACTATTCCACCTGTCAAGATGAAACAGCGGCGGCTGCTTCTCACAAAACATCATTATACGTCCACTCAAGTAGTACATCATCACAAAGCGATACAAAGGAGCTTGTTGAACCTATGGACTTATCCCAAGCAAAACCTACCCTTGTTGTTTCATCTACTTCTGCATTTGAGTATGTGGAACCTACAATGCGTGCTGCACAAGACACCAAGGCACGCCCATCAAAGTGTCAACCCACCTTCAAAGCCAGCCGCTGTCTAGATCTCTCGGACGAACCTCTCGATCTGCACGTCAGGCGGACGACGGAGGGAATTTCTCTCCAGTCGTCTACGACTATCCCCACATTCACTTCTGCCCCATCACTGCCATCCAGACTCTATAGTACATCGGGATACCAGAGGTGGCAAGACGAAGCCACCCCAGCGTCCGCCTTATACTCTTACATGATCAGAGGAACAGCAACAGGACTACACTCTTACTTTAAAGATGTCACGTCTTATCATCATTATTCTGAGTGGCAGCAAGAGACCGGTAGGTCTAGGCCTAATCCTAGCGGACCTCAGTTCTACGAAGAGGAAAACGTGACAACACCGCCTACCACTAAAGAAAGTCCCACCAAGCAGGACTTTTACACATTGCCGCCAAGGTATTATATTGACAAGTATATCTTACCGGAAGACATTAAAAAGCACTCAAATATCCAACAAATTAAAACAGAACCGCAAACACCATTAAAAATAAGTCCTTGTGAAGGCCAGCTGGTGAAAATTCCACCCCATCCCCCGAAGCCAGAAAGATTTTTGATCAAACACGAAAACGTCTCCAGTCGTTCTGAGTACAAGGGACGTGTGATGAAGCGTTCTGCGCGGCAGCCAATCCTAGGCCTGGAATACATCCAGAACACTCCCAACTTCCAAGACAGCGAAAGTCCCGACAGAGACTCCAGTCCGTCAATAACACCTCAACTCCTTGAATTAGAGAGTATTGAGCAGCAGAATCTAGAGTTGGGTTGCAGCTCCAAACATCAGAATTCGCAATATAGCCCGGAAAGCACGTCTGATACGACTGGGAAAGCTTCAACCATCAAGGTGGACAAGCCGGCACAGTACAAGAAATATATCTGCGATATATGCGGAAAGGGCTTCAGTCGAAGCAATACATTAGTAACACATAAGGTAAGTTGCCCACATTACACAGTATTGCCAACATTCTATGTTTTTTCTGTTTCGACCGGTGTAGCTGCAGGGGGGGGGGGGAGTAGGCGCGCCCCCTGCCGATGCCCGTTCCCCCGTCTGAAATTTTGAAATGAACACTATACACCGTATATAAAAAAAAGGCAACAAGATTTTTGTTCAAGTTTGTGAAAATTGTGTTAGCTTTACACCAAAGTGAGTGGTAGCACCTTAAAGCCTCTTTCCAATTATATGGTATTTCATACACGATCATGGATGGCTGGCTATTATCATTCTTTTTGGACAATGGGACAAAATTGGCTTGGGACCAAGTTTCAGTTTAGTTACACCAGCATAAATCCTCATCAATTCTCCATCTCTCTCATGAAATGTTCAGTCGGGCGAGTCATTACATAATCTCTTGATCAAATATGTGTTGCATTGATGGGCTTGTTACAGGTTCTAGCCCTGGAGAAAGATATCCTGAAGAAGGATTGTGATTATTCATTTCATTATTCCATGTTGTCAAGTTAATTTCTAATAAGATGCCATGGTTATTGCAGTGGAGAATGATTAATCGGCCATCCATGACCGTGTATGAATAAATAACATATCATTGGACAGAGGAGATAAGTAGCTTTATGGTGCTACTACTCACTTTGGTGTAAAGCTAACACAATTTTCACAAACTTGAACAGAAATCTTGTTGCGGTTTTTATACACAGCCTGTAGGCCTAGTTCATTTACTATGAAATTCAGTGCATCGTGGAAAATTGCCCAACCCAGAAGTATCGCCCATGCAGTTACGCCATTGAGGACTAGAATATATTGCCCGCGACTTTCCAGACTGTGGCATTAAAAGGGATCCGCTGTCCCCTGCCCATGACGGCCTCTTCACCCGACTTGCGTCTAAAATGCAACGATTTCACATAGATTTGGGTTCCAGATTATTTGTAGCCCACACCTTCCTGTTATACTTTGCCTGAAATGGTTTTGGTAACTCTTGAACGTTTTAACCTGTCTTTCATGGCCTGCCTAGTTTAAATTAATGTAAGCCTTACGTAAAATTCGCTTTCGCTCCCTGTGACTGAAGGGCCTAGGTCTCACAGAAAGCAACGATCGAGGTCTCAACAGTAGGGCCGGACGGGATTGACACGTCAGTGCACATGTACCTACATATTGGCGCCTTTCTAGAGCACTGGGCCTACTTCATTTCCACATTTTATTGTAGGACTGTGGTCTTGTGCCCAGTTCCTATTTGCGTGCATGGAAACGAATACACCGCTAGACACGAAATGATGGGTGGTAAACAAAAAATGGGAGGAGTGTAGGCGTGAATCGTGAGGGCTCGAGGGAAATGCAACCCCCCCCCATACACGCTCTTTTTATGGGCGGTACATGCAGGGCTTTCCCATTGGCTTCTGTCAACCCACGTCCCTCCACTTTCAAGAGCACCGTTTGTCGCCGCTCGGGGGAGTCTTCATTGGCAGATACTTGTACGAGTACGCGTGTCCGTAGTTCGCTGGGCATGCAGCCTGTCAGCGTGAAAATTCGGATGTTTCTTGACTGGATAATATCTCGGTTAAATACCCACAACATGTTTCTGGCCAGTAGCTATAATGGTTTGATTCAAACTAATTACAATGATTTAACAGAAATTTTTGAATTTCTGTGAAAAGCAATGCTTGATTAAATAATTGCGGAGTGTGAGAAGCCAGAAATGTGTCAAAATATGGAAACATCTTGACATTTCGGGAATTCGCGGAAGATATGAAGCTACTTTTCAAGAGAAATATACAACCGAAATTGCAAGCGTACCAAATATTTCGCACGTAAAACAAGAACGCACAATAAACTAGTTTATTTCAATAAAACGATTAAGAAACACGTTTTCACGGTTGACCCATTCCATTCATAAAGCGAACTTCTGCTCATCTTCAAAGCCATATACACATAAAAACCGTTCCATATTCAACATTTGTGGAACAAATGTCAGATTTTTGGCAAGCGTTTCCCAGTTCGAAGGAAACCACGACTTCTACGTCTCTCTCTGATGATCGCAGTCTTCACCAGGACTTTTTTTCGCGGCCCGGCGACTGCCTCATTGAAAGGCACCCCCCAAACTGATCAATATCCCCTTCAGTCATCGTATATTCATTTGTTTAGGAATTACACGAAGGAAATTTTTGTTACACTACCACCACCACCAAAAAAAATCACTTGTTGTGACCGGTGAGGTTATATAAGTTCAATTCCAAATTGTTTCAGGAGAAATTGTACCTTTTATCGAATTTTACGCACAAGGCCCTCCCACAATGCGTAAATTTCCGATTTGTCATTATCACAATAATAATAATAGTAAGGATGAGCACTGTTACAACATTCAGTATCTTTTAATTTGGCGAAATAATCAAAAGTGACACTTGAGAACAGAAATCTTTCCATTCTCTTTTCCTAATCGAGTTTTAAATAGCTTTAAATCAAGCCTGTTAATGACATTTTTGTCTATAATAAACATTAATAACATGATTTCTAGTTTTAGCTTATAGCACCACACAATTCTAATATTACTTGAAATGGGATTTTAGACCTAAATCGGGTGCATGGTAACCGTCAACAATGTGGTCGAACATTTTTGCCCATACTGCGTACTCTTTTCAGCTAGGCAGGAGAACTAATCAACCAACGAACGCTCAACTTTGAAGACTGTTGAAGCCGCACCTCGGAAATTCCAAACTCTTCATTCAGCGATGTGCAGAGTATGGCTTGACAGTGGCTTAACTTCGTGCAAAGTTGACACTGCCGTTATTGTCAAAGATGACGCTTGAATCCCGCTTTGTGTCTCAGACAGCACACGCCCGCGCATCTGTCGGGTCCTTCAGTCTTGAGCGTGATTATGAATAATGCATTTTAGTCACTAGATAGGCATCACCGGCAGGGTTACGCCTCAATTATCACTGTCCGTATATTTACGTTAATCTCGATGTGGGAGACAGATGTTGGATGGGACCTCTTAAATCGATATATCGTCGGTTCTACTCACGGGTCTTAGCTTTTAATTGAAGTCATTTAAATGTGTCGTGAGAACAAAACGTACAGATGTAACCAGTGTATGTGTCCATACCATATATGACAAACACTCCGACGCTTATGCGCTGTATGTGGATATTCACTTTGAGACACAAAACAACTATAATATGAACGGAGGGTCTAAGTCTGGCAATCGGATTAAGACGGCAGGCTGAGCCAGACTCGGTCCTGGTATAGGGCTTCTGATGGCTGCTAATTCGTGGTGGATTTTTTTTATATTTCACTTTTGAATAGATCTTTTTCGTTGGTGGAGAAACTAATTATCAGAGCGTACAAACAATAGAACTGCATTTGGAAATATGAGTGTCCATCAAAAATGAAAACAGCGCATTAAAAAGGGTCGACCAACAGTGAACTATTGTCAACGTTAATATCAAGAATGCAAACATATTTCCCAACTCAATGAAGTGAAAATTACAAAACAAACCTATGTCGTTTTCATTTTATCATGGGATATATTTCATCAAATACCAATTATCGCTTTTCCTCAATTTTCTTCTTGTACCTGCACATCAACTAAAAAGATTAATGCTAATACAATATATGCGATTAAAATAAAATAGGTAAAGCTTTCGAGAAGAAATCGCTTTCACATCTGTTGAGGCTGAAAAATAAATGTGAATACTAA
Organism: Acanthaster planci; assembly: GCF_054643075.1. Classification (NCBI taxonomy): domain Eukaryota; kingdom Metazoa; phylum Echinodermata; class Asteroidea; order Valvatida; family Acanthasteridae; genus Acanthaster; species Acanthaster planci. The sequence goes on from NC_141778.1 coordinate 5,532,249, forward strand.
GTGCTTGACGAATGAGCTTTAAATCTTATATATATAGGCCTAAGCTCAGTGACATTCACTGCCATGGTCGAGGACAATGCGATAATTATAAGCTTTAAATCTTATTGTTTATTATAAATTATCAAAGAAACACCGTGAAAAGATTATGATGTGACTTTGAAACCGATTGTTTTGTTGGTTTTGTTCCCACCATAGCTTCGTTTAAAATGCATTAGGCCTACTTGTTCTTGATCTAAGCCCATTAACTCTGTCCTCTTAAACTGACCCAACTATTAGTACAGTTGTTGCCGCTCTCAAACGGCAACAAAATGTCGAGTCCAAAGCACAAGATAGGGTATTTTTCCTGGAACATAAGTGTTCCACACTAGCCGCCATGGATCTCAATATCTCGTTTATCTCGTTCAGCATTTCATGCTAGTAGTTAGTGCACAGTAGCGTAACTGGGGTGAAATTTTTAGGGGACACCTGGCAGTGGTGGGCTATTATGTCCGGGGGGGCACCTGGGGGTGCGCACCTTTTTTTCAAGGGGGCACCAAAAGATAATGAGCAGTAGCAGAGGTTGTTCATGGATTTCAAATTGGGGGAAACCGGGGGAGGGGCACAAGCATTCGCTGGGGTACGTGCCCCCTTGCCCCCCTAGTTACACCACTGACACCTGGCAATGGTTCACATTATTTATTCCAATGGGGCTCTAACAAGAAATTTCAAATGTGGGAGTGATTGTTACCGGGGTAGGGCAGTAGCATGAAGATATTCCCACGTGGTCCTGAAGTTACGGCCACAACAACATGATTTATTTTGGGAGTTAAGAAAAGGATTTTCCTATAACAAGTTTGTTTTATCTGGATTATTGAGACTTCGCTCTTTGTCACGACTCGCGAGGTACGACCGATGGTAAACCGCAAAACTGTGCTTCAGTGAAGCCAGTATAGGTTCATCGATTGTTCCCTTTCACTTCTTTTGCAAGGTTGATTTGTCAAAGTGAGCCAGGTTTTCAGCAGACAGAAGTCTCATGGAGCCACATTGTTGGTAATTCTTTTGGAGTCGCACCATCTCATCAATATTTATATAGAATAGAGTTGCAGGCCTACAGAAAGGCCCGAAACAGCTTGCGCCGATTGAATCACGATTTGCACACCGTAAGATTCTCGGCTTTAACTGAGCTTTTGTGGTTCATGACTTTAAGGAGTTGGAAAACGGAGCAACAGATATAAAAATTGAACTCGACTGTCAGCTTGTATTTCTGAGAAATACCAGACCCTTAAAAGTTTATTTCTAAACTTTCTATAGCATACGTACACGAAACATATAAGAACTATAAGAACCCGTCTCTTCAACCGAGGGACTCCACATTCTAGAATGCAGATTCACTAACGAAACTGTCGCACCACCCGCGCAGAAGTTAGATAATGAACAATAACAGCAGCCATGCTATTTTCTGGACTCCAAGACCTTATCAAAGACTGTATTAAAACGGCTGAAGACGTCAAAACATTTGATTGTCCTTTTGTCCGAATTTCACTGTGAAGGGACCGAAACAGCCGTCGCTGCCGAAACGCCGATGAGGTTGGGCCGGGAGAAAGGCTGCCCCACAAGGATGCTTCTAATGGACCGGGCGACAGCGCCCAACCTAATGATCAATATCTTACAACATTGGCCAGTCCTGTTGTTTCTTCCGCTTTTCTGCACCATCGTGGCTGTCTTGTTGACAGCTTAATTACGAACTGCAGGAGCCAAATTGCACGGATTTGCTGCGCGGGATTAATGCCAAGATGCACGGATACAAAAGATCTTGACACAAAAGAAACCAAGTTGGAGGAGCATTAAGCTGCGCCCGAAAAAAAACATGTGAAAGCGCGCAGCGCAGACTACACAAAAACCAAGTGTGATGCGGTTCTATCTTGAGGCTAATAACACGTGTGTGGGTTGAGGGGCTGTTTGAAGTTTTGTGCCTGGTTTCTCCTTCCCCCCATTCAGGAAACCTTGTGGTGACGTGAAGTGAAATACACGTCAAAGCCTATTCTCTTCGCCTTTCTCTAACCAAGTAAGAGGGGAATTCCATCCCTGTCATTCTCGGCAGAACAGCGACGGATATTTACTGAACGTGGCTCAGTAGGCTGAAATATGATTTCTTTTCAGATTAATGCATCTTTGAAGTTTTCCCAAATCAAACAACGTGCAATCCCAATTTCTAATCTTTAATAGTTAACACCATTTTTCATCTTTTCCCTACTCACGGTCACTGAAAAATATCCCTTTTCCCAGCGCTCCATGTAAAAAAATTTACAGCGAGAATAGAAGGTGCAAAATGTTTTCAAAACGTGTCAAAACTTGTGCACTCTACAAACTTAACATAATGGCTCGGCACAAAAAGTGCTTTGTAGTGGTTTAAAAAATGTCTCCCACCATCAGTTGTCGAATTCTGGGACTGAGGAATCACCTGACGCACTTCAGATAGAAGATCTTGTCATGAATTGTCCTTAGATTAAAAAGAACGAAGTTACATGTAAACATGGTCCTTGGAGTTCCAAGATCAAATCATCTCAGAGACAGGGGAGGGCGTTGTTGCTTTATATTCCTTTATTTGGTCAAGGGCCTACCTGTAAAAAGTCCGTTAATCATCTTACTTTCTGTTTAAAATCGCACTGTGGCGTGGCCAAAGGGGGAAGGTAGCAACTCTCCCTGTAGGAACCTTTTTTCCCGCCCCTCTGGAATTTTAGATTTGGGGGGGAGGGCGGAGCTGTCGCCAAGCCATCTTTAGTGTCTTGATATGATATGTGGACATAATTATACTTAATTAACAAGGTTCTTGAAAGAGCCGTCCCATAACAAACTCAGTGCCGTAGCTGGGGGGGGGGCATGCACTGCCCCTCGTGGGAACTCTTACCCCCTCTTGCCCACCCCAAGACTGCCTGGCTACGTCACTGGAAACACATAAATCATGACGTGGCCTCTAATCAATATATATCGTGTAAATGTTTTATTTTAGCGGATCCATACTGGTGACAAACCGTTCAAGTGTGAATTGTGCGGCCGAGCTTTCAGGCAACCCGGCAACTTGACCCGCCATCGATTGACACATACCACCGTCAAGCCCTACGTTTGCCAACAATGCGGCAAAGTAAGTCAACCTGGCCATTTTATTTTCGGGCAGGAGCTTAATAACTAAATGCATGTACCACAGATTCCATGAAACTGGAATATATTTGATGTTCAGATAAAGAAAACAGGTCACGAATTAATAAACTAGATAGCAAAATAAGGCATAGCGCATCCAAAGTTACACGGTTAAAATGACTATGTAAACAAGGCAAAGAACGGCAGTAAATATGAATGTGTCGATTCCAGTATAGGATTATTTTTTTAAGTTCACGGTCAGTTTCAACAAGCGTTTACGCAATGACATTTGCAAGAAGGTTATGTCAGGAAGAGCCAATCTTACCCCAACTATCATAAAGACTGAAAAAGCAACAAATCAAACACACAAAATAGTAGTGGATGCCGCAAATCGATTTCAATCATACTCCTCTTGTTAATTTGAAGGGAAATTAGATTGACGTAACTTTTCACGTGAAAGTGTCCTTATTTGGGTTTAACAACGGCTTTTTAATGTTTCGTTTGTCTTTAATTAACAGGCTTTCAATCGCGCCTCCAACCTTCACACACACATGCGGACTCACACTAACTACAAACCATTTACTTGCCAATACTGTGGCAAGGGATTTCACCAAAAAATTGATATGAAGATTCACTCTTATACTCATACGGGTAAGCTGTACTTTTTAACTAAAACATAATGCTTCGAAAAGCATTCGACCATTTTATTTGATTGATTTTTTGTCGTGGATAACTGCAAACGGGTTTAACATTTTGGTTGTTGGGATCCAAGCAAAGATCTTCCCCAAAGTGGATCCCCCCCCACATACAAAAATCCTCCTGATCTGCTACTTCTCCATTGCGCCCATAAGGCGATTAGTTAAACCTGGATATAGTAAGTTGAACAGGTTTTCATATATAATTTTTACATAAATACTTTTTCTTAATTTCAATCAATTAGGTCTGTGGGAATGGTCACCGCCCCTTCATGTATCTGTCTCTGGCACTGAGTTTTTGCCATGTCTACAAAATGGATATAATTTCTAGTTAAAAATATTGCATGTCCAATTCAGTACAATCTGTTTTACGATTTGTGTTGCCGATAGGTGAGAAGCCACATAAATGTAAGAAGTGTGGGCGTGGTTTCAAGCAACTGACTCATCTGACTTATCACATGCGCACTCACTCCGACATTAAAATGTACACCTGCGCATACTGCGGTAAAGGATTTAACCAGAAGGGGAATTTACAAGCACACATCTACGGACACACAGGTGAGAATGAACCCACAACGTTGTTTACTGATATGGCAGGCTAAATTAAACGCTATCATAATCATTTGTTTTCATACGAACTCACTGAGTGTTTAACTATTGACTATCAGTGCCAGAAAGCACGATGGTGCGTTCCTACTCGTTACCCGTGATGATGAGCGACCGTGTTAAAGGTTGGCTGCAATCAATTTGTTTGAATACAAACCGTCAACAAATGCACCGTTATGTCTCAGTTTACCTGATTTTCCACTTTCGTTTCACTTTGTCAAAGCGTATTTTACTGCATTTTTTGTTTTTATGCTAGTGAGTATTCCGATGTCATGAAGAAAGTTTCAATATTACATTGGTCTCTACACACAAAAATCCTTTCAAAATCCAAATAAAAAAATCCACTTTCTCAGGCTGTCAGACAATTCGATTGTCTTGTTTGCCACTTAAATTTTATTAGCTGATCTCATGTATTTTTGGAGTATCTCTTGGTGTTAGGAAAACGAATGATATATAAATACAATCCTATCAAATCAAACCAAATCAAATACACCATTCCTTTCCGCTCCAGGTGAGCGTCCATATCATTGTGAAATATGCAATAAAGGATTCACCTTAGCGAGTACGTTGAACACCCATCGACGGACACACGCAGACAAGAAGCCGTACGCTTGTCAATACTGCGGCAAGGACTTCTACCAGAAAAATGCGCTGAAAAGTCACATGATATCATCTCATCCATACACCGGTGAGAGCTTGTTGTAGTATAGTATTTCCCCCAATACTTGACTGCACGGTACTGCTTTAGTAACCCCACTTGATGACGTGGTGATGTAGGAATAATAGGTAGGTTTTTTAATAACATTTTTTGTTTATAGAATCAGACACATGCCAGTACACAATCATTTATATCGTTTCAAATTGTCTGGTGAACTTACGACACTTGAAGCCTCATATCTTCTATGTAGGATGACAAGCGATTTTAATGTTTTGTTTGAAATTATATTTCATTATTGGAGTTTCTATGTGTCTCAGGGTGAATTCAATTCGCTTAGACCATGCCATGACACTTCCTTGTTGCAGTAAAAACATTTTGCTTCAGGTTGTTTTTTTCTGTTGACTGCATTAACATGTAGATTTAACTCTTGTCAGTTGAGCGATTGAAAACATTTGCTACGGTAAATGGGAAAATTTGTTTCGTAGAAAACTGTCAAATCTTCGCACATTAGTTTGTTTTCAAAGCAATAGTTTTGACAGAAATCGGAACAACGGTTCATGAAACATTAACTGATAAATCACGGGCAGTATGCCTCCTCAAAACAGGCCGACTCAAAACAAACAGTTTTTTTATGAATCTGTAATTTCTTATTTAAATAGCAGCAAAATATATTTTTGAATGCCTTGTATGTGCACCTTTCAAACCATTTAACCTTATTCAAGGGAATTTAGTTGGCTTCTGAATTTTACGAAAAAGAAATTGTACAAATTAATAAGCAAAAGACAGCGTGATGTCATTTCAGGAAGAAGTCTCAACAGAGGCGGATCCAAGATGTTCCCAAAGGGTGGGTGGGGGGCGTGATCCCGGATTTGCCAAAAGGGGAGCGTGAACAAAAATAGCAATGGTGAATGCCCGCGAGCGCGTAGCCCGAAGGCCTTACAGAGTGGGATCCGGGACGTTTAAGATTCTAGGTGCTCTGCGGTGCAATTTCAGGCAGTGTGACCCCTCTTTTTTCTTCTCCGTTCCTCTTTTTCCTTTCTGATTTATTTATTTTATTTTGGTGAAAAAGGGGGGCGTGCGCCCCCTTTTCCCCTGGATCCGCCCCTGCTCAAGGTTGCAGCTATTATAACACTAAAAATCTGCCAATATTTCTGACATTAATGTGCCGTCTTAAACTTAGTTTTCTTTGGCGTTTTATTGTACTTTAACACATGTGAGACAAATTTAGGGTTTCACAATTTGAGCAGAAACCTCCGAATGAACCGTGTCATCCAGAAATATGACATCACAGCAATAGCACTGTTATTTGTCTGGAAAGTGTGGATTTATTTTCAATAATTAACCAGAAAGGGGTGTTCAACATTGAAATACATCCAACTTGAGTATAAAAATGCACAGAATACTTACTAAGGTAAAACAACCTGGACCCTTAAGGTTCTCAGAATTAACTGTGTTGTGGCTTAATAGTTTATTGTTCACGGTGTCTTGCATATCGTACGCTCAACTAAACTAATGGTTAATATATGTATATAATACAAAATAATGCCGCAGATTGAAAGCTAATAAACTTAATCTTTAGTTTAAAACTTTAACTGAATACATGTATTTGATGTAACCTTTGAAACAGGAACATATCTTTCACAGGTCTTGAGTTATTACCGAACATAGTCTATTCTCTCTCTAAAACGTGCAATTTATTGTTGCTTACTTAACTTCTTGCCAAAAGTTGGTAACAATGTCAAATCACTGTTGTTTGGAAATTTCCCACTGTTCAAATTTTGTTCAAATTATCCAACAATTGTGTATTTTCCAACTAAACCCAATAAACTTCCAACAGTATAAAAAGTATTCAAAATCAACGGCACTGCAATGTAATGGGCTTGGAATGTCAGATTTCGCTTAGGCCTGGTTTTCATGGATGTGTGTGCACCTGTATAAAAAAATTTTCAAGTTGTAGTTGTTAGGCAATCGTTGTGACGTACTCTTTATATTTATTTATTTGTTACGGGCATTTCACAATAGTGCGCCTCCAAGAGTTCGCAACGCGTTGGCCAATCACAATACACAAAATCTGTCGACCCAAAGCGCATTTGGAAAGGGTCGACAGATTTCGTGGGTTGTGATGGGCCATCGCGTTGCAAACTCTTGGAGGCGCACTATTGTGAATCGCCCGTATTCGCAGCAAAGTGATGAATATCCGTCACTCCGCGTGAATGCCGATGTTGGTATCTAAAATTCGAGGCAAGGGTGGGCATCCACCTGGTGGATTGATTGGAAAACGTAGCTTTGGCATAACGTTTTATCACTTTTAACTACTATTTCTAGATATACACAAAGGTCTAAAAGTATAACCAAGTATAATACATAATTACTTCGAAGTTATCATGTGCTTGTAATCGGTGCTTTAACCACGGAACAATAAAACTTGATATGTGAAAACCTCAAACGTTTTGTATAACACTGCGAGTATTTTCGCCTTATTCCATCATTAAGATCATGCTACATATAACAGCAAATTTCAATCTCTTCCTGTAAAATGCTTGGCGCTTCCCATTCATTTTGCAAGATGCCATTTCCCCGTTTCCCAAGCGGGTATTTCTTTCGCACTTACACGAATTGCTATCTCAATATCAATTTTAAAGAAATGGTGCTAATTGTGCTCAAAACACGACCACGTCTACATTTACTCCTGGGCAGCGAGCCAAATGGTATACACCGACAAAAATCAGCTGAACCCTTCTATCCTTTATCTGAATTCAATTGCATTAAGCAAGTTATTTCTTTCGCCTGTTTATTGACTTGAATTTGCAGGAGACGTACTTCGTGGGAAATCCGTTATAAACTACAATATAAAAACCATAAGTCAGAATGTTTTTACGTTATGCAAATTCTTCCTCTTTTTAATACATGGAATGAGGACCGATATCCTTCATTTGCACGTACATGTCACTTTCACAAATGAGACCAGTCCGAAATATCGACAGGCAATATGCATCTGTTAATTTGCTTCTTCGCTGAACAATAAGCAACTTACTGCCGGCCAGCGAACAATCACAAATCATCGCCGGCCGATGATTATCTCCCGAAGGCCTTTCATTTTCCAGCAGGCGAACAGCGCTAATTAGAGCGAACCACAGATTGTCGGAGAGGTGTCACGGCGCAGTGTAATGTAGTCACCTGTGCTGCATTCAGACATGGTTATTGATCGGGTGGCCGCAAGTCATTACATGATGTGCATTACGTACTTCGTCAGCGCATCACAGTCCTCTTAATTGACTTTCATCCCTGCATCGAGAAGAAAGGATGCAATTAAAAATATGTCCTGTAATTTTCCTAGCAACTTTAAAAACATGCACTGTGAGCGGATATTAGACCAACAACACACCATACCAGTGTAAGCGGTGCCAGAAAAACGTGATACAAAAGGCATCCCATCATAAACCAAATAAACATGTCTTGCATGATTTTTAAAAAAAGGAATTTAGATTTTTAAGCGACACTTAAGTTATGATATTAACCACACTGTTGGCATGCATGCGATTATTAAGCGTTTGATCAATTTGTTCCAATTTAGAAAAAAATCAGCTTGAGTCTTTGCAAGTTGGGAGGTCCTTTTTTCAATGCTATATTGATATGCCTTGTTAGAAGAATGACGAAATGTGGACAACTTTTTCATAACTATAAAAGTGTGGAAGTCCCTGCATGCCACGCATAATGGCAGTAATGAAATTCCACACGAAAGCCATGTCTTGTAGAACGGTTGATCTATAAAGAAAACAACAACCGCATAGTTACCTTCTTCCCTCCCCTACAACCCAAACTCCTCGTCGAAAGAGTACTATTTGGTCGTCCATGAGAAACTTTGGATAAACCGCACTCTGCTAAATTGCCAGCTGTGTGTATTGGGAGTGATGAATCGCTATATCTTACGGGCAAACTATTACTGACTCTGCTTTGCCAGTGGCAATGGTAGCAGGATGACGGTTGCTCAAATTGCTGGCGCTTCCGGTCTCACTTTTTAATTAAGGTCGGAGAGAAAGCCAGAGAGTCGTTACATAATTCATTGATTGGTGGCTTCATGGAGCCTGCACTGTCCACAATGACCACGCTTTGTTCTACTGAAATCTGTGAGCTCAGTGCACGGCCGTCCATTCAATCATTACGATTGAATATTGACACTCGTCGGTACCTGTTTAAACAATAGCATTCGACTGAGCAACAAAGAGATAGAATTGAAGCGACCTCCTGAGAATTCCTTGTCTTTTGTAATGAGTCCTGAGCCTAATTGTTAAGACGAAAGTCGGCGACGCAATCCAAATTAAACTTGAGACCAATGTGCTGCCTGAATTATAATTAATGAAGCTAAAACTGTCGAATGGGATTGGGTGGATGCTGGAACAGGTGCACAGATGGGAAAGGAAAACAAAACAAACGCAGGTTTTCTGGAGGGGAGGACACTATATACTATGTGACACAAAATTTCCTGAGGAAATATGTACTGCATGTTTGGGAAGCAGCTCGTTCGTTCGAACTCAACTAACTACTACTCACTCCCATCCCTGGGATTTATTGTCCACGCGCCGGCTCAGGTGAATTGTGGAACAGAGAACACACTTTATCTCAATATTATGCAGACTCCATAAAGACTAATGAAAGCCATGTTGATTCAATATTTCGTTCTTTATTCAGAACATCTTCAGGAAACTGAAGATGTTCTGAATAAAGAACGAAATATTGAATCAAACATGGCTTTCATTAGTCTTTATGGAGTCTGCATAATATTGAGTTATCTGAATATTATCAGTGGATCACCTACTGAACACACTTTACTGTAAAACTTCATGGCTCATGTAAGTCATTTATTATTACCTCTGCCTTAGAAAGTCTGGCACTGCGTTTCCGTCCCATGGGTAATGCTGTAAGCAAAGTTGAATCATAAGAAAAATGCCTAACGGCGGCATACAGGTATACGTGTATACTATGGTGCCAAATGCAACAGATGTTCAATGTGTGACTTGATGATTTTCTTTACTCGAAGGGATGCTTCATCTCACAATGTGTCTGTTTGGGCCCTAAGATATACGATCTCCACAAAGCAATGTAAAGATCACTTAAAATAGAATACTGTAGTCCATACAGCTTTTCGGAAAAATCGCAGGTTTTAACGGTAATGGCTGTCAGAAGAGTTTTGAGGGTTAAAACCAAGGCCGCGTCAAAAGTCCTGTCTGGGGCTAAAACATGCCCGATGGGTCTTCCCCAGTTACAAAGGCATGGGCACATAATGATAATGTCGAACCCCCTGGCCGTGGCTTAACAGGGGGATAGGGTACAAGCCCCCGTGCTTGAAGCATGTAGCCCATATGCCCCCAAAAATGCCCTCAAAAAAGTTTAACTGACCTGAACCACTCAGTACCCCTTCAGAAAATGGAAGCCCCGTTCTCCCTGGTACCCCAGTTACGCCACTGAGCTCTAGAATAAATTTTGACACAGTTAATATGACCCCCGAAAACCGGGCCGTTGGAGTTCTAGTCGCAGCTCAAGTCACACATCTGTCCTTCAGAGAGTTGGGTGTGTAATACATCAAAACGTTTTCTTATTACTTTCGCGTCCACACTAAAGTAATAAAATACCCCAAGTGTGATTTTCATACCAGTACTACGTCGTAGCGTATCTAATAAGCGGTGATTATGCCTTTTGTATCAGTGTCTCTTATGTATGATACGGTAAATGAAAAAATGCCTAACGGCGCAATGCAAGGAGGCAAGAAGGTAGCAAAAGCATCGGCGACGCCACGATTTTTCTGGGGGCGCTTTTTCCAGGCAGAAAATTCCCGGGAAAGTTCTTTCGCTCCCCCTTTCGCCCGTTTTTTAAAGTTGTGGACGCTTGGTGACGAGCTAATGGTTCGTACTGTTAGCGCCCTCTTGCGGCGGCGAATGCAGGTTTTCGCGAACATCTACAACAGAAGTCCTATTACAGTAGAACAATTCGCCACCGATAGCCCTCGAGCAGAAGTACCCCCTCATCGGGTGAAAAGAGTCATGTTGGTAAGGGGTGTTTATTTTGTTGGTAGAGATGCGACCGTATCGTGTGCATTTCCTAATTGTTCGTCAGTGCCGACCAAAGGAGCCTCCGTTTCTAAGAACATTGCGCTCTCTATAGGTCCAGCTTGAAGCTCATAGTTCCTTCCCCTATCCCCTAAACGTTACGGTTTCTTATGTTAGAAAAAAATGAATGACCAAATATTGGGATAGAGAAAAGACACGACCTCTGATACTACAACTTAAATACTCTATAATACTTGTACAGAAAGAGAAGAAAAAGAAATAAACGTCCTAAACACAAAACATATTTCCGTCTTTTTGTTGAATTTGGAAGAAAGAGAAGTTAATGCATAAATTGTCTGTCATTTGAGAATTAATTTCATGGTTCTGAGGGCTGGGCATTCTGACGCGACACAGCCTATCAAATACACAGAAAAACTGACACTGGTTGTAACTTGAGGGCGTTTTACAATAACACTTGTCAGGGCTCTTTATACAGAGACTTGCGACATGAGTGTCTCAATTTGTGGAACCAAAATGGTGGATTATGCATCAGTTCACAGGGTCAATTAGCACACAGTGGCTGCATGCTGTAGTGTACACGTGATGAACAGTTATTTTTCAGGTAAAAAATGAATGACCAAATATTGGGATAGAGAAAAGACACGACCTCTGATACTAAACCTTAAATACTCTATAATACTTGTACAGAAAGAGAAGAAAAAGAAATAAACGTCCTAAACACAAAACAAGTTAACCAAACTAAATTTATAATAGTATGGGGGGTCAGACAAAAGCCGAAGCTTGCACTGGGTCTGCCCCCTGCGAGGAGAGTGAGTGCAAATGTGATTTACACAATTCGTAGGAAAAATATTAGTAACACTGAAGTGTGGAGGTCTTCATGACTTAAGTTTAATAAATTGATACGTAGAGTCTGAAGTTGGCGCTTCTCAAGCTCTGACCCTCGTCAGCTCTGATACTTGTCAGCTCTGACACTAGTCTTGTCAGAAGCATAGTTAAAAGTCCCTGGAAAGGGTCGACTGGTATAACTGATAGCTTGAAAACTGACGACGGCTCTTCTGAGCCACGTTCAAAAGGCTGTACCGAAGTACTTGTTACGGACCCCAAATGTCCCTAGTAACTGTGGACGATGAACTGGGGGCTGGTTATTTGCAAATGTGGAATGTTATGCTGAAAAAAGTGACTTTTTTGGGAGAAAACTTATCTCTTTGTGGCGATAAATCAATACTTTACCCTAACAGTCCGAAATCCTCCGATTTCAATATGATTTTACATACACCCTAGGGGGTTATGGTTACCAAAGATCCCGCAGAGGTGACCAAATCTATGTTTGCCAACAAAGAAAGAACAGTGAAAGAAATGTAAATGTTAACTTTGTTTTTCCACTGTGAATGCACAAAAGAAGACGCATGGTTTCATTTTACTCAAACGAGGAAAACTGTATTAACTTAAACACAGAAGTTTCAGTAACCAATTATAATTATTTCGAGTTTGACTATCATTTTACCAACACAACATAATGGCGGCGTAATAATGCTCGTACTCTGACGGACGCACAGGAATCGAAACGAAAGCGCTCGACTTCAGCCGAGTTTACTTAATTCCCACGTCCTACGGAATTTGCGAGGGCATGAACACGTGCGATTAATTTTCTTGCAGAGAAGTATTTCTTCCTGCATCGCCCTCTCATTAAATGGTTTGCAGAACCCCTACTCAGTTGACTTCGCGGGTCAATGATTGATGTGTCGATTGCATGGGAACAAGTCGAACGGGTTTCGCCTCGCCAGCCGCTGCGCCGCGACTGTTTCTTGCTCCGTGTTCATAGCATGAAAAGAACATGGTCAGGCCGAGCAACCCCCAGTCAACCCTGTCAGGGGACAAAGGTAATGCTATCTATGAGTAACTGGTCATGGCACTAAAATGTATGAGGGTTCTCGACCTTGACTGTTGCTAGACTTCAGAATGTGCTCCAGGGATCCTTCACTCTATTATTCTTTACCATGTGGTTCACCTGTGATTCTACACGTCGTACAGAACTGCATCCACATATGAATCTCGACACTACCCGTGTGTGCGCGTACTTGTCTATTCGTGCCCACGTTCATTCACGTTGACGGCAAAACTGCTCAAGTTGTGCACAGGTATACGTGCAAGTGTTCTCAGTGTGGGAGCTATTCAAGTCTCTTCAACGTTACATTATACGAAAACCAAATAATCAAGACTTGTTTCAACTTTGACACTAATTCCACTGCAGCTGTGGTTTGATTCTTTCCGTCCTGGTGCATGAGCAGATTTCTCAGAAAGTTTTGTGCTGTACCGTGGATGAAGCCATAGTTGTACTAGTAGAGACTTACTTTGGACTTACTCGGGCGGAACCGCGTTCTCTTCAAGACTGTGTTCGTCGTGTGTGGATTGCTGTCAGTCCTAGCCGACCGTGTACCATGAAGCTGCGGTGTAATTGAACAATGGTGCTTGTGTTGTGTACCGGCCTATCGATGTTTCTAAGTTGTAGTTCGGTGATACGATGGATCACTAATACCAGTCATAAGGCTGGTGTTGAAGACTATCCCGTAAGTCGCGAATAGAGAAACCGTATGATCGACCGTCGTCGTAACTATACTACTACTTCAACAAGATGAGTCGAATGTGGAGTTTTCTTTGTATCCTCCTTGCATGTCAAGGGACACTCGCACAGTTTTACTCCAGCAACGAAATACGTCGTTTCTCGAGGGATGTCGGTTCGGACATGAATGGAATGCATAGTGCGATATACAGCCGGGAGGAAACCCGCGAAATACAAGAGGAAATCCTCAACCTTTTGGGCTTGAAGCGAAGACCGCGACCTGAAGCAGTCAAAAGCACGCAGAATCATTCGGCGCCATTGTTTATGCTGGATCTTTACCGTTCCTTGAATATCAAGGAGTTTGAAGATGAGGATTTGGAGTTGTATTTTCTGTCAGACGACTCGGTACCTTGGATGCCTGGTACTATGTTCAACTACACGCTAAATGAGGTATCAGCCGTAAACCAAGCCGATACAATCATGAGTCTTCCAGGTAACTTAAACTCATCTCGTTTGAAGTTTAGTTTTGTTCTTCATGTGCATACACAATTGTACACTTAAACTTATGGTCATGATGGCCATGACTTTGTTCACACATTATTAATGTAAGAATTGTTGGATCTGGTGGCTCCACGCGTATGACATTCAAAGTTAATTTACACTCGAGCCCAAAACATATAAATAAGAGCTTAACATTGTAAATGCTCTGAATGTGTGTGAAACTCTTTCAAGACGACCTCAGCATTAACAACAATGTGTAATTTCAAATACACATTTTATTTAAACCAAGTTAGTTTAGGAGAACAAGCCATGATAAACCCAGCCATTGTCAACGGGTCAGTAATATCTTTCTGCTGTTGAATCAGAGGCTAGTACACGTGGTTAAATTGTCACCACTGGTGATAGAAATCGTCAGTCATCAGTGCCTTATGTTTTTTATTTTGGCCATTTTACGTCAGACTTCTTAACTTTGCTAAATGTTGCAATGAAGTGGCTAAACTTGTGGTGACATTTTCTTAACTTCGATTTTTCAATAGTTCACATACATGTACATATATCCAAGTCATGTCCTCTCCTATTCATTTCGTTTAGTAAGTGTGAAGACTTGGTGCACCTATACACGATTCATATTGAATCACGATCGAATACACGCTCTTTTCATATAGACTCAGAGTAGAATATGAGCGCACATGCCCTCGCACTAAAAGAACTCTTTGGCACGAATTTGATAGGAAGCTATATAAAGACTTCGCAACCTTGGAAATCCGCTGCCCACGAATGATTTATTCGTATCTAACTTCCCGTGAGGATTAACGGTGAAATGGTAGGCTGTTTGGTTGTGGTGAGGCGCGCTGTGTGTAAGGCATAGCATGCTGCGTCTGCATGAACTGGGTATTATGCAGACCCGCGGGGTTGATGTTTGACCTCCCCACCTGTCATATGGATGGAAACCAGCTGCCTAGCTAATTAGCCTACTTATTGTAACCCAGCAAGAAACCCTTTTGCGCAGACACCACACAATCGCAGTACCACTATACGAACACAATAATGCGATCTGTGTGAAGAATGTTGGCAGAAAGGGGACAGTTTTCAATACATTGCAGGCTTTTTTTCAGATTGAATGTTAGTGCAGGTGCATCGAAAGAATTTTACAAGAAAAAGAGGAAAAACTGCAGCCCTATAATTGCATCATCATAATAATAATGGGTTATTTAATGTCAAAAAGCGTATATTTTCGTAGTTTTTACCGTAAAATAATGCTTCATGAAACGTCTTTATCGAGCAACTAGAATGGACAGCAAAGAACCCCATGCATGGATCTTTTAAAGGGGCAATCAATGCATTGCAGTTTTCCACCGCAAGCCTTGATCACGCATCTCAATGTTCAATTAACATATTTTAGTTTTTTTGTCCGTTTTAAAATGCATTTGATGCCATTTTGTTTCGGGGTTTGCTGATGCGAATGTCCATATTTATGAGCAAAATTGTAATGTCGTCTCGGGAGAAAACCCTCAATGTTGTGTTGTAGTTTTGTTTTTGCACAAAACTCTACTGGAATAGGTAATATTTTGCTGTTCCTTTTGTAATTGATTGTGTAAGTATATTGCCAATGGATAACCCTTTCGCAGAAATGTTTTCAGGGAACAAATTTCGGGTCGACAATTCGAACAAAAAAAAATCTTCACAAACTACTGAACCCATAAAACTGATTAATATCACAGTAATATCTCCCGATGTTGTCTAGAAAAGCACACACAATTGTAAATGTTGAAAACAGTACCCCACAAAATGCCACAGAGGATAGTCAAATAGTATTTTGCATTGTAAAAGAGTAGCACAGAATGCATCTTGGGAAAAAACTAGTCTGGACCCTCTTATTTGTCTACCTAATGGTCAAAGTTGACATCATGGCCGCTGTACCCGATATTTCATATTGCCTTTGAGACAAAGTAGAGAACTTTGAACTCTGAAAGATAAACTTGGAACAGACAATCAGTAAGTTGGACACATTCACGGCATCATGGTCGCTAGCAAACTACAAGTGGGAGTCGATCAGCACTGTTGCTGATCGAATCACTATGCAAGTATGCCAACTCCGGGACTAGCCCAATTAACATGTTATGCTGGCAAATTTGCAAAGCAAACAGAGAAGACTCGGTTAGACATTGTGGGTGAGGATGCGGATATTGTTGATTAATAAGAAGTCGTGATGACGGTGGGTAGTAATTGAGCTTGGCATCCTGAAGTCGAGATGAGTCACAGGCTATATCCCATAGTGCTAATCTTATTCACTCAACACTTCGTGTCGCTGACATTCGAAGTTGATCGTAGCGTGGCGCTGATTTTTTGCATGCTATTCACTGGAGACACTGAGAGAGCGTCCCCCGTATCAGTGTACCCGCTACTGTACGATTCATTGGCTCCATGCTCCAATTAAGGATGACCCACCTTCTTTCGAGTTTTAGAAGGAGTTCATTTGATGACTTCTGGGGGGATCTCTGCGGAGATGACCCACCCGTTAGGCACTTTAGAGGCTCACGGCTATTTGTATTTGATTTCACAAACGATCCCTCCATTCTGTCGCAAAATACAAATTTTGGGTCCTCTTTCATAAAATGTCTGAGAAGCAAATGCCCACAGAGCTTTGATGAAATCATGCTTTACAGACTCTAAAAGTGCTTGGACTACAAAACTTTCGATTCCTTTTTTTCAGAGCATGCAAATGTTGATGTGATCGGTGAGGGCGAATGAGTTCATAATGACCTGAAACTCTGATGAAGTACACATAGCCCTAGGCCACAATGACAAAACGTTATTTTCTGCATTGCATTTCATAGAATAGACACCCGAGGATGAGGATTATTGAAGGATTATTTGTCGATGAATTATGTCAAAGGGACTTTGATACTCTATCCACACAAGCCATTTGGCGTTTGAATTGGAGGATTCTTGTTGGGTCCAATTTCTAATGCAGCCAATTTCTAATGCGCCAAAAAGCAACCAGTTTCTCCTTTACATAACCATTAACTCACACTGTCCATTCTCATCAGTCAAGAATTTTTTTACGAGGAGGAGTATTATATTCAAAGTGGCCGTAATCTTTTTGATCAAAAATGACTCTCAGCTCAAGAAAGTTAATGTAATCGACCAATTTATAATTCATTAATTTGCTCAACCCAAAAAGTCGTTATAGCTGCGATTTAGTATCAATTTAGTGTTTTGCTACGATATTAAGCGCGTCAAGACTGTTCAGATATTCATCCATGTTTCTTTAATGTAAACTTGCGAAGGTCCAGCGTGTGTAAATCCTTTGTCTCTCCTCATTTTTTTTCTCAAGCCAGTGCTGACAACTTTGTATAATTTGTGTGTGTGTTAATTTGTTTTTTACATGCTGTTCTAATGATATCGATGACAACGCTCACTCTAAAACTGAAGGAACATGAGCGCTCTGCGTCTTTATTTTAGTGCGAAGATAGACAGTCGACCCCTGACTTGGCACCACGGGCAGCATTTAACATGTTTCTTTGAGACGTCGGGGAATTTCGAAGCAGGAAGACCAGTGTAGCTTGTGGTCTGCACTTGGATTGTCGATCAGTGGTCGAGCGTGTTGTCGATTCTTAGTTTTGGCGAGCACAAGTGGGTCTTTCTTCTGTTCTGCATGGATAGTGTTAGGATCACTTGTCACCTGGTCTTGTATCATGGAGGAAGGTTGTATGAACACCCCAAACGCCCGAGTATTTTGTTCTTCTGGCATGTACATGTACAGTACTTCATTGAATTTACAAGTGCATAGTGTTCCAAACAGAGGCTGGATTTATTATCCTATTGTCCTCTAGTGATTGCCTCTTCGTGCATATGTGTAGTTATATATACATGTACTACCACTATAGCATGCATTTTTTGTTTTAATATTTCAAATGTTAAACATGTATCTCAAGTAGAAGAGTCAAAGGTGCCTATATACTTTCGATTCTGAAAAATTGATAATACTCTAAATATTTACAGATTATCAGTCATCCAAGGTTTTTTTTGTTGTTTTGACTGAAAGGCTTCTCTTTCTCTGTGACTTAGGTTTCGCCCAGCTGGGGTTGGTTTGAATCCCATTCTTGGGTTGATGTGATTGTGACCGCGACCGACTGGTGCAAACCATTCCTCTTGCCCTAGAAAAGATGTTAAGAAGGATGACACCTTTGAAGTGGATTTTTATGAGATACAGAAATCAAACTTGAAAATATATGCCTTGAAAATAAACTTTGAAAAAAATGTATTTCATGAAAACGAACGTAATCAAAAGTATATCTTGTACAAAGTGATTTGCTTCAAAAAACAGAAAAAAAAATAATTCTAAAAGTAGATTCCATTAGAACAAACTGGACAATACGAATCTCGTGCAAACGAACTTTGGAAAAAAAGAGTAAAATGTAGTTGAAAAATATTCATGAAAACGAACTTCCGAAAAACTACACTCCACGTTTTAAAATACTTGATGGCACCGCAGGGCATCGATGGCGTAACACACAGTACTGGTAATGCGTATGGAAAATGTCCATTGCATGATTCCTTTAAAGAAGACCCGCTGTTTCGTCTTCATGCAAAGCCGTCTGGCATTTTGTACGAAGAGCGACACTGCATGCCGTGCATTTTTTTGGTAGGCCCAAAGAAATATGGCGGTGTACTCGCCCAGTACATCAGTCTGAATATTTTCTGTCACGTGATCTGCAATTCATCATGAAATCAGGGTTGCGTTCAGTAAGGAAAAACTTAACTTTGCGTACGTATGCACACCACAATAAAGGTATATGTACAGGGTATGACAATACCGGCGTATATATTGTTCTTCTGAACGTGCCCCTGATGATAAAATTTATTCGGGTTTTGTGCGAAAGTGAATGATTTAAATCGCCATGGTTATAATTATTAACCAAAAGGTCAAAGGACTACAGTGAACCAACACAAGATGTATCTCTGCAAAACTTTTGACCGCACATTCTATTTTCAGACATGAAAAAGGCCGCAGAAGTCACGGTTGATGTGAGAGCTTTTGATAAATTTCATAGCAAACGGCAGATTAGCAGCTAAAATTTTACCGACTGTAAACTTGTCTACCACTGACGTTTACTTACAAAATTTGTGACGCAAAATTTTCCGTATGGCAGGTCAGTGAAACTGTACCTGTTACGAAATCATTAATATTATGGAATACCTTATAAACCTAATCTTTGAACAAGTCTTTAATTTAAAAACTAGGCGTTGTGACGGTGGTAATGTCTTGCATATGCTGACAGATGATTAGGGTTTATGCACACTATTATTATCTCACTCATTTGGAAAGAAAACAGGCCAATTTAACGGGTCCCATGTACGTTTAAAAAGTGCACGCATTTGCTATTTTTCTTTCACATCTTTCATTGCAGTCATCAGTCATGCCAGCACTCCAGCTCAGATCCTGACCCACGCTCCAACATAAATAGTTGTTTCGGCCTTTCTCATTCCGCATCCAAATGTAAACACAGCACAGTTGGCCTTCTTGTGGGCGTTTCCGGGTGGCCTGCTGAGTTGCTGAAAATATAACTCGGCACGTATTGCACCTGGGCAGTCTGCTTTTCCCTCCCTGCAGCCTTTTTCGCGACCTAGGGTTCTATACTGGTTTCTGATGGAGGATTCCTGGTGCTTTCCAAGGAGGAGTTGGGTTATGAATATGTAACAGCACATTCACTGGTTCGGGTTACAGTATGAAGCTTTCATTGCATTCAACTGAATGTCAACATTACGTGAATTCCGAAGACATAACAATAAATATTACTTGACTAAAATTTATCAGTTATCTTTATCAATCTTAAACAAATACTTTTATATTCCTTCATGTGTCAATTTAAGGCTGTTAAACGCACATGAATTAAATACATGTAGTAGAAACTGGGATGGATATTGCACGAAGACTTTTTATACTTGATTAATGTGGTGATAGTTATTCGGAAAAAAAACATTATGAAAAATTATAAAAAGATAAATATCTTTCAATTTTGTACACACCTGGTAGAGCTTATGTGGAATTCTAATTTAAAAGATTGTTGTTATCCCCAAACAGTTAAATGCAAGGCCTGCTCAAAAAAAGAAAACTTTGGTTTATTTTCAAAAATTCTTGATTTAGAACATAATTTTGCTCTGCTCGTAGCAAAGAAAATACAGACACAAATTTCCCCCGTGATTTACATACACGAAGGATGTGTGAAAAAGCGTGAAACTGTACCTGAATTAGAATCTGTGCTTTAGAGAAGTTGACCAAATCAGTGTTCAACGGGAATCGTTCAGTTCTAAAGGATAATTCTCATGAAAATGTGCTTACGACGAAGACTCCTCTTAAAAAGTTGGTCGGACGCCAGGTTGTTTGCCAAGTGTGAGAAATTAGTCAAAGAAATCAGTCCCGGGTTGACAGAGATGTACATGTAGATGTTTACTTTACTAACATCTTGTAAATGTTCATTTCAGTGTATTTAAATAACTTTGTCAGGGTAGTGGATAAGGTTTCCCAGCTGCGTACTAGTACCAGGACTTCCAGGTTCAGAAACAGCCCCATCCCATATTTTACTAAATGGATAATGTTGATCCGCCATTAATGCACTGTTCATATGGCTGATAATATACGGGTCATGGGTGTGTTGTTTTTTAGTGGTATTTTGTGAAGTACATGTATTCAGATCTGAGGATTTTTATGGAAATTTGTGTGCTTTTTAGGAATTTGGAATACACTTGTACATGTATTTGGAAATGAAACATTTGAACATTATTATTGTGACATTAGAAAGTGATGATTGACTGATTTAGGACCCAGTTTAATAAAAAAAAAGGTTCACTAAGTAATATTTTGATAGAATTATCTTTGCTGACCTCGTTCTATCATTATGACAAATCACGTTACTTTTCACAATTTTGGTACCGTCATGGATGGATAGTGACTTGCCCGGTCGATGTTCTTAGGCTCAAAGGACATCTAAACAGAAAAACCTGCCCGTCCTTGTTAATTTGTTTCGCTGGTATGTGTTTACTTTGGCTGATCGTGTTTTTTAAACCAGAAATAGGAACGTGAATTATGTTATGTCCCGTGGCATGTTTATGCTCGTATACGATGCAACGCTACAGGCAGACCCATAGACCCTACCCATATATAACTTATTTCAACACCTAGGCTAGGCCTGCATGTCAACTTCAGAGGTTTACCACATCCGTGAATTTTCACTTCTGGAGCTCCCCTTTTGTAATCCATTTTCCAGAAGTTAATACATCACTGTCTGGTAACCGGATGGAGGAGGCCGCTGCGCTAGATGTACTGTACATGTATACAACTTTCTTTTGCGTGTTGGATCACACATGGATGGACAAAGTGGGATGGGGTGAGGGCGTTATGTGATCCAGGCCCCTATGTTCGACTTCACGGGTGCTGACATATTTATTACGTTTTTCCTGGCCCTAAGATCACAAGGTGCTATTTTGTTGAAAAACCCTGACAGTTGGCACAGCGACAAACGAAATTGCTTTTGGCACGAGTTCCGCTTGTACTCCTGTCGAATACCCCCCCCCCAGTCACGAGGCTAGTTTTGCCTCCTTGGTATACAGCCGTGATCGGCCTCACAAGGTTTGGCATACTCTCCCATCAGCCTCATTCCATTACCATGGTTTCAAACAATGCCTTGAAAAACACCTTGCAGACGTCTCGATATCTGGTTTCCTGATGCATGAGCTCAGGTGATAACCTGTAATAAATTTGCCTGTTAAGAAAATTGAAACATTTATGTTCAGTGTACAACTGACCGAAATACATTGCAAATGAGAGATGGATATTTGAAAATACGTTTCAAACTACTATTTCGTTCATCATGAAATTAAAGACTTGCTCACTGTGTGGAGGTCGAAGATGTTATGAGCAGGACATTTTACATGTATTATCAGCGCAGTGAAATACCAAATCCTGTTCATAACTGGAAAACTTTAGATTCCAAGTCTTTCTTTTTCTGAGTTTTCTATTCCTGATAATACAAGGTATATAGGCCTACCGTAGCTGTTATAACGAGGCAAGTTATCAAGTCCCATAAGGACCTCGTTAGAACAGTGTCATGCCAGTTCATCGGTGGCTCAGAGAAAAATCAACGGCAGAAATCTGTGTGGTTATTTTCCTGGCAACAAATCACTTCGTCACTCGTCACCATCTGTTACCGTGAACGAAAATAGAATTGTCTGACTAGATCACCAAGGTTTGCGAGGAAAATATCCCGTAACACATTTATGCGAGTTCAGATCAGCATAGAATCCCTTCTCTGCACATAACGAACTTCCCTATTTCTTTGTGCTTTATTTTTAGTTCATTACAAAGAGAGAGCGCTTGCCAAGCACGGCCCACATCGATATCACTTTGATCTGACCCGTATACCAGATGAGGAGACGGTGACTGCAGCTGAGCTACGAGTTTTCCGCTATAACACAAATCATGCACCTGGAAACGGCACCTATAGGATAAACATCTATCAAGTCATACCCCAAGACCAAGAGAGTGGAAGGTGAAGAAATATTTAATTATGTTTTCAGTTGTCAAATAAACCATACATGTAGAGAGAAATTGACTTGTTGCTTGTATGACAGTAGTAAGGATTAACTAAGAAATTGAAGAAGCAAAGAAGAGAGGCAGAACTTGATATCTGAAGCAGAGCTCCTCCGTTGAAACATTTGTGACAACTTTTATGCGCAACTTGACAACACACGCTTTAAAATGTGATTATTGTATCCTGTGGTTAAACGAAATACTTTCATGAAATATCTTGGCGAAAGAAATTGATGATTTTTCCCTAATCCTAAAAAGAGATGGGGAGGGGAACCTTTCTCCTCTGTGATCGTCGCACCGAGCATTCAGGAATTTTTCAGGAACATTTTCCAGTCATTTTTACACCAATTGTGTGAAATTCAGACATACTATTCTCGAGCCCGTGAACTTCACGTGACTGTGACCGTAACAGAAAAACCACATGTTTGATTTAGGTATAATTCACGTTTGTACTACTAGTGTAAAGCTTACATGCTGCATGCCGAGTTACAAAAAGATCGAGCTGGGACAGCCGAAAAGGGCTGGGACAGCCGAATTCTTAGGTGGGGGCGGAGTCCGCCCCGGCTTTGAGATGGTTCGAAAAAGCCGAGCTAAGTTTAGGGTTAATTTACTCTGTATAGTTTCTTTCTATGTGGCTAATGATTCCATTTGTCGCTAGAAGTTTTTTAATGTTATACTGTCCATAGCACGCCCCCACTGTTATCAAACCAGAAACTAATAAAGTTTTACTCTGCCATCTGACCAACATATATTCATTATCTTACAATTTATTTATTCGGGAATACGAATGTGGGACAGTGTACAAGTACGTTCAAAATGGCATCAGACACTCCAAGTGTATTCTAGAAAGTAGTTAGGCCTATGTAGTTATGTGCATAAGTACCTCAGTGAAGATTAATGTTTTAAACACTGTATTTAGATATCTGCTGATAATCACGAAGAACAGTTAATCCCCAGATTCCCCCGTTTTATGCCATTTCATTGATGGGCATCTGAAATCTTGCTGTACACAATGTGAATAATGTGCTTTTCGAAGTTGAGTGGTCCATCCTGCCACTTAACACCAATCAACTACGGATGATGTACACTGCAACCGTTGCCAACATTGCCAGAAACTTAAAGGGTAGCTGCATTTAATTTGTTTCAGGCAAACCTTCAAATGCACCTTTGTGCCTCAGCTAACCTTTTTTTAAAACCTTTTTTTACTATCTTTTTCGTTTCTATGCTAATGAGTATTTCCATCTTCATGAGCAAAACTGTGGCATCTCAGGAAGAAAGCTTCAATTGGTTTGTACACAGAAAACAGTCCTGCGTTTGTGTAGATCGCGCTGGACTCAGTTTTCTTTGCCGATTCGTTGCTGTTGACGTGCAAAGCAATAAGAAAGCATCAATCCCTCTCGGAGAAATGTTTCCAGTAGGTAAATCCTGCGTTCACAATTTGAACAAAAACACCTATGCACTATAACATGTCTTCCCTAGATGCCTTCACAGCAATAGTGGCATAGTTGTCCGGGAAAGCATAGTAATGGATAATTTTAGTTGTTTAAAAAAGTGCACCTTTCAGTTCGTTCAACTAACAGGAATGTAAAAAAGTTTTCATATATTGAAGAAGCATGCAAAGTTGAAGAGTGTGTCTATAAAGAAAACTCCATTGCAGCTACTCTTTAACAACCGCAGTTTTTCTCCATTAATTGCCGTAAATCGTAAAATGCTACTCACTTTTGTATGTCAGATCTCGATCCATGGCATATCTGGATGGGCAAGTGGTCGGACGAAGCGATCATGGCTGGCTCGTCTTCGATGTAACCATGGCAAGCTCGACATGGAGAACTTTCCCTCGAGCTAACATGGGATTACATGTGACCGCGGAGACATTAGATGGTACGTGAATTCAAATTCCATCCGCACTTGGTACATGTAGAATAATAGCCGCTGTGTCTTGCACGTGGGAAAAATCCCAAGAACAAAGCGATTTCAACAATGGAAAAGAGAGAACGTGTATTAAAGGTGAGAAAAATGCTTTATACAGTATATTTACGTGTATAAGAACAGACAACGTTGCAATGGGAGTGGCGATGTTCACAGAGAGCGGCTGGATTTGGAACAACTATCAGTTGGCATTCATGAATTTAAATATTGCATTTGATAGCCTGTACACCAATAATGTTGACACAGACTACTCGGTCCTATATGTCTTGTTTGACCGAGCCGAAGTGATCTCTTCTGTGAATCATTAATAACATCTGTGCGCCTAAAGACTAAGTTTTGTTCATGATTTAACCAAATGTAACTTCAGATCTACACATGTCACTGAGGCTTTTTGGTTTGCAAAGGTGACGGTAATGATACATTCACCCATCGCACAGCTGCATATATATTTGATATTCAAAATAAAGGTATTGCATAAATTTATAATATCCAAACAGTTGCAACATTGAACGAGATGTACAGTACATATTCTTAACTTCTGTCTTGCACGACATGGACGAACTGCAAATTAATGCTGTCCTTTGTTTTAAAGCAGGAAACCCGGAAAAGTGGATCGTCTAAATAAGGTGTCATTGCGTAAAACAGAAAAACTGATTGACTTAATACATATAAGATTTGAAGCAGATTTCAGGGAATAAGAGTCTCAAAATGTAACCCAGATCAATCTTTACAAGTGGCGTTTCATACAAGCATCAGGGAAGACTAAAAAGGACTAAAGATTACAGATGTATTCGTTGAAAGGTTCTTTACATTTTGGTTGTTGGGGGAATTATGTTCTTGTGTAAGGTAAGTCAGTTTTTGTCAAATTAAACTGTGCGTCAAAATGTCGCTAACCAGCATTTTTAAAAAAAAGGGGACGCGAGAGATATTCCGCAAAGCAGTGCCTACCAAAATGTGTTTTATGTACATCGTGTGCATTCTGTAAATGCCGAACCCAGGAGAGTCGGTGGATCCCTCTGCAATCGGTCTCGTAGGAGTAGACAGTGAACAAGGCAAGGAGCCGTTCATGGTGGCGTTCTTCCAAGGCTTCAACCAGCCTCAGCCGGCAAGGGTAAGAAACCGGAGAAGCACGCCACGGAAAAGCGCCAGGAGGAGGCAGCGACCGGAGACCATCAACACCAATACCAACTCACTCAACGACCTGGGATCACCGTCCAGAAACCGTGAGTTGTACTCGCTGCTGTTTGTTACCAACATAGTGCAGGGGTCATACAGGTATCCTACCCCGAGGGTGTGGTTTTGAGACTATTATTCGAACAAATCAACATTTAGAAGAAACGAGGATTGGTTGTCAAGCTGACACTTATGCTCTAGAACACAGCGGGGCGACGTAAAAAAAGTATCAAATCCTGACGATATATTCAATGTAATTGACGTCCAAAATACCTAAGACTGGTACTGCAGTGGCATGTGCACAGGGAAGCACCACTGATCTTTTCTTGCAACGCTTACTTATTTGAAAAGTTGCAAGAACAAGTACTGGACGTTTTTCAAATCATTATCGTCGATGTTTTTACATTTTAGGTAAAGATTTGCTGATCGTATTTGGAGAGGGGGTCAGCATTCTAAATTTGATAAGGCTTCATCGGCTTATTTACTGAAACTTTGAAATTGATGACATACAGGTTGTCTCAGTCCATGACTCGTCCTTGGCTTCCATGAATGATCAACCAGATATAGTCAAATGCTTGTCATATATCCATTGCAGCTAACTCGGCCTCAGTTCGGCAGCGAGAGTGCCAGAAGAGGGCACTGCAGGTCAACTTCAGGGATCTCGAGTGGCAGGTAAGACGGAAAGGCGTTTACCTTAGTGTGGCAGCCTGTCTGCCATTTTCACCTTTACAGAGTGCAGTGGCATGTGGGATGCAGACTTGGCCGTGGTGAATGAGAACATGCGAGAACACGTCGGCGACTATTGATGTGTCAGGAATGTATTAGTTCCACATGCACTTCCTGGGGCTAACAACAATAATTCCAGGACTGTTAATGCCTTTAACCATTTGTGTAGTTGTAATAACTTGCTTGTTTATATAAGCAGCGACACTGATATATGGCGCACATTCCTGATCTCCATTGACTGGTATGGATAAGAATGTTTGCTTTCATGTTTTACCGACAATTCGAATTGCAAACATTAGCCTATGTTGTAATTCCCACTGTTTATATTCAGTGAATCTATATGTGACAATGTTCTGTCTCTAACAGGACTGGATCATAGCACCCCATGGCTATGCGGCTTTCTACTGTGAAGGTGAATGCGCTTTTCCCCTCAACGACTACCTAAATGCCACCAACCACGCCATCGTGCAAACACTGGTCAATCTGATGAGCCCAGAGGCCGTACCCCAGGCCTGCTGTGCACCCACCAAGCTCAGCGCCATATCGGTCTTGTTCTTTGACGATAGCTCCAATGTCATCTTGAAGAAGTATCGTAACATGGTGGTTCGTGCGTGCGGCTGCCATTGAATCGGCCGGCCGCGTGCACTACTTTATTCAAAGGATGACACCGACAAGTGACATGTTTTAGTGTTGTGAGGAGAAGGCTTAGTATATCAGTCAATGCCATCCTTTATTTTGATACTAGGAACACTTTAATTTGACAGACATGTCACATAGTCGGAGGTACAAGTTTGTAAAAAATGACCAGTATGACCAAAACTAATCGGATCAGCTGATCTGATTGCCATGGTTACGGAAACCAATACGACTTGGCTGTGCCATTCTTTTGCGCGTTCAAGTTCCTTAGTCTAACCCCTTCTCTGCTAACCTACAATACAGAATGCCTAATTGCATTTTGTCCCCAAAGACTGTGATATGGTTGTGCCAATAAATCAAAACGATGTTAATCCTATGAATGCTAAATGGTGACAAGACTTGCGGTGAATATAAAATTACAGTAAATTTGAGCAAGAAACCTTAAATCTAAATCCGATTTAAAAACATGAATATATGTAGGCCTAAACAAGCATTTGCTTCAAACAAATGGACAACTTTTTTTTGTTATGTGCTGTGTGGGCCTCGTCCGAGTCGGCTTTTCTAGGGTTTCAGCTTTTGACGAAGACACCCTACAGTCATTGCATTTATCAATTGGCCTTTTGGGCTGAATGTCCCTTTCTGATAAAGTTTGAATGGTATTAATTGAAATGTCTGAAGTTTGGTATGTTATGCAGTAATTCCATACCACGCAGTACAATCAAGATTTTTGTTGACCTGCTCCGGAATAGGCCTAATACATTTCGACGAGACTGACGTTGTGACAGAAGTACATTACAGGGCAAGGACCACAGGCAGTTTATTGAAAAAAAAGTTAAACAAGAAGGTTAAATACGTGGCTTAAGTTGAAACGAGATAATAATTAATTTTACATACTGAATTACGGTACTACCATTGCTTCGTTATGGAATACTGTGTATTAGTGGGCGGATCCAGCTTCTTTGAATGTGGGGTGATCCTTGTATAAGCTCCAGTATGTAGAACGCACCGAACGCCCGCTAAGCAAACCTTATCGAGCAGTAATGTGTACACAAAAGCTATCTGTGCCGCCATAGTTCATTCGTCATCAGTAGCATGAGAAGATAGCTCCCATGGGAGGTCAGTTTTCGCTACCAGCAAAATGATCACTCACGACCAACATGGCTATTTTATGACGGAGTGCGTCTGCTCGATCGAGGCGGTAATATTCCCAAAACTTCGCTGTTTCGCCATTTGTGTATGTGTTTTCTGTCCATATTCACAGGCCAGTGTCAAAAGGCCTTGTCGGTCCAAGACGATTTAAATGGCATGAACCTAACTGTACTCCAAACTAAAATTGTTATTGAAGATCAGAGGGTTGTTCAGACAGAAAACGAAAGCAGAATATGAATGTTCCGATTTTTTCCCCCGAAAATTGTATGGCTGAATAACAAAAATACGACAATATTACAATGTGCATGGGTATGCAACAGAATTTAACGTGCCAACGAGCCAGTTAGGTATTCAAAAAAGCCAAGGTCTTTCTGGAACAAAGCGCGCCCGTGAGTCAGCGTTTGGCTGCGCTGATACTAGGGACATACTGTAGCGCGCGCGTGTAGGTGTGCCCTTATAGCCTCGTAATGGGCATGTGCTGTTGGAATACCACACTGGCTCATTGTGAATTTTAAATAGAACTTGGAGGTACATTAAAACAGCCTTATGATGTGTATGAGTATGTTGTCAGGCTTGGTCAAAAAGTTTACAATTATTGCTCTTTTTAAAGGCATTAAATTTCAATTGAACAAGGGGTTTTCTTTTATCCCTGAATTTTGCTGGGCTCGAAATTCTACCCACTTTCGATTGAAAATTTTAGCTTTTTGATTGAAATAAATACATTTCGAAATTGTCATGTCATACCATAAATGGATTAGGGAAAACAGCCGATGTTTTACATCACCTTTCCAGGCTTGGGCAAGATTACATTTATTACTTATTTTAATGGTTTTAAATTTCAATTCATTTAAAAATGCTTTTACATAATATTTCTCTTACCAAAGTTTTCTTTTTCTTCAAACTGAACCACTTTGATTAAAATAAATACATTTTAAATTTGTAACGTCCCTCACGTCATGTATATTTCACTCCCAATCGAGGTGTGGAAATTAACGACCAGCTTCGATCGGGGCGGCGGTTACTTGACCAGACGTTCGTGAACCATACGGAATTGTCCTTAGCAACTTGCCAATCCTCTGGTTAGCCTTCTCGTTTTGAAGACTTCGTTTGTACAAAATTAACAGATGATAACATTGAAACTTTTTATGTGCTCTAGAAGGCTTAAACCGAATAAAACACCACAGAATCGTGAAAACAATGCAACATAAATATGAAAATTAGCCTCAAAGTGATTGCTGAGATGATACAACATTTTCATTTTCAATCGATTTCTTGGTCTTTTTCCCCCGCTAAATTCCTCAATTCAATTCAATTTCCCAGAACAATGAGACACTTTATACGACAGTGTCTCACTGTGTAGTTGAATCTCAAGTACACAATACAGTAAGTTTTATCTAGCTAGATTTTTTGTTCGACTTCCATGAGTTTTTTTAGACATTTCCGCGCATCGCAATCTACGTGTTTTACATGCACAAAACCGATCCAGCCGTGCATGGTACACTGCGTGCAACGGCCTGTTACACGCGTACTGACGTACAGTACACATGGATGTAATCATGGTGCTTCCTACCTCCATGATTGGGTGCACATGTGCGTGTACATGTACATGGAAATTATGCGTTGGAGCCGGTGTAGGCCCTACATGTTCATGTGGTTCATGCACGTATATTTATAGTACAGGTATATGTAAAACTGGGGATATGTACTGTGACTTTCAACATTTCCTGGTACTGTTATGACAGACGTCGGTTTCAATAATAAACTTCGTGGTAACTTACTGTACTTTTAAATGTGTTTGTCTTTCGTTCCCGAGTCACGGAATTCTTACGTTCGCAAGGCCGTAAGATTATTCGGGATAAACGGAATCGGGCCTGAGTCCGGTCATAGAACTCGATGGTTACGTCGATATACAAACGCGTCCGGTTGGGAAGAGAAAAAAATCTAGCGGAAAACCCTCAGCAAATCTGTACTGACGCACTCTACGTGACGTGCCAAATGCACTGCAGTGTAGAAAGAGTTACATTGCACAGGTGTTATGTACATGTAAGTCGTTGGGCCACTTTGGTTGTCGGCTGGTGTGTTCTATCATCCGTTTAAGACTGACCGAATGGCGGGCCCTAGGCAAATACTGTAGGAATGAGGAAACCGTTTTAGGCATTTTATGAATGTTAGATTTTAATAAACCAGTATTACGTTATGGTCAACATTAATAAATCGCATATTGTGCTAGATGTTTTGTTTAAACACAATGCCAAGTTACCAAGTTGGTTAGAATAATTATGGGCACTAAGTGTTTGCATATTTTATTATGTGGGGCAGGTTTATGCTATTGTGAGCATCTTTACTTAAAGTATTGTAACATATTTAAATTTACCTCGAACTTAATTGATCTAACTGTAATTTGTTAATTATGCATGGTTTAAATGGCATTTGTAATTACATGCACATGTATTATGCATTACTTCGTAATGGAACGTATCAGTCAAGTTTGATAACGTTGAAGAACCACTAGTAGACACGCATTGCCGTCGTGTAATCAAACTGTTTCTTGTTCGGACTGCATAAATACACATGTACATACAAGTGAAACAGGTTGATTCAAATCGTATGATTATTTGAGGACTTGTAACAACGTTCGATGTCTTCCGTCTTGAGTTTTTACATCGCCAGCTGTTGAAATTTTATGATCTTTGACCGTGGAGGAAGGACACAGAAGGAGTTACAACTCTGGCACTTCAAAGTGCTCGATGAGCATCACCGCTCGGTCAGACGAACAATAGTAAACATTCCAAAAATTTATGCCTGCAGCTTAGCTGTGTACAAGGGGGCCAGTAATATCCTAGCAATACTTGGTGTGTTTTGTTTGCAATCAACTCCGGCCTATCGCTGTGACCAGTAAAAAGACAGCTAAAATTTCTAACATTAGAACTACTTTTGCGGTGCTATCGTGAATAATCTTTCCTTTTATTTTAATAGTACACTGTTGCATTATCCATGCGTTTGTCATTTTATTTTGTCTCTCCAAAACAACAATTTTCAAAGACTTTGTACGAATTTGGCTAAGACTGGCCACCAACATGTTGACCACCACTGGACAGTTAAGTTCGTAACAAACAAAATGCGCTATTTCATCACAGGGAGGGATCCTGAGATTTCACTAAATACCTTTTGCATAAATGACAATAGAAATGATTCAAATAAAACTTAATATCTTATAAACAACGTGGCTATTTATTCCCAAAATAACTCCAGAAGAAAGCGTTCGATAAAGGCAACGACTGCAGATGAACACTTAGGGCACACAGCCTAATACAAGCAACTGCGCAAGTATTAAATTTGATTTCAGATCATACCAAGCATCAACGATTGCATGAACATTCAACTTCCTATACTGCAGTACACAACGTTTTAAGGATGCAGATTAAAATTAAAGGATGCGAAAAATTGCGGCGATGATCATGGGGTACAAAGGGGGGCCTGTGGTTGTGAAACAGGTGGCGCACAGCAAGCGTTTGCTGCGCTCTGGCTGTGGACATACTAGGCATGCAGAAAGCGGTAATTGGCCAGAATGTTATAGCCCGGGCAGTTCAGACTCCTGTGTCCTTCCATGCTTGGATCATTCAGATCTCGTGCTCCGTCTGATCTTTATACTCTGTCTCGATTGCTGTATTGTCATTGGGTCAAAGCGATCACGCGGCTGGGCGATAGAGACACTTAATACTCTACGTTGGAAATCGCACATCAGTGTTATCTAACACATTTTGATATCACATTGTAACTTTCTCGCCCCCATTGTGTAAACCATAATGCAGAGACTTTAAGCCAGACCATTCGTTAGCACCTCTGCTACTTTCGCTTTTGCAATTAGTACGGTAAACTCGAGTGGGAACTCCGAACTGGTATACGATATGATTACATGTAGATGTTGGAGCGCGGCGGTGCTTTTGTAAACAGTTGAAATTCGTTTCCTTGTATTGTCGGCTGAGCTTGAAGACTTCCAAAAAGATATCAATTTGCAAGACGCGTTAATTCAACACAACGCATCCTATAAGGTGATGCACTGAGTCTGCGCTCGTCGAACAACATTCTGTGCAACAACGTATTAAGACGCGTAGTTAGTTCTGATTAAATTCAAGACTTACAAATGAGGAAAATATTGACAAGAATTCAAGACAGAGGTATAACAAATAAAATTGACTGCTGTAAATTGGGATATGATCATTGGGATATGCCTATACAATACGAAACGTACGCAGCGGCGGTGGAATGTTACTGTAAGCTTAAGTTGTGATAGAGGGAGGCATATATTCACCGTCTGATCCAGGGAGAGGTGTATGGGCGGGTTGTTTTTGGACAGTGGTCAGGATTTGTATTTGGAAAATAGCGCCGTTGCTCTTGCAGTTGATAAAAATGAATGATTCTTTTGCTATTTTGTACAGGTATTGGAGCTTAATAATTATATTTTGAAATATTTGAATATCATGGAAAATGCAGACAAGTCTTGTATCATAGGAGTCCACTCGTCATCACATGACAGTCCTTTGGAGATGGGAATCTCAAAACATTGTTATCTTGTCAGTCAGACGATCAATCTTTTCTGAATGTGGAATCCTGTCCTTTTAAACACCAATGACTTTTGCCAGAATGACTGGCTTGTATTTCCTGTGACACCAAGCGACTTGAAACGATACAAAGACACGATGTCATTGCAAAGTAAAGGATACCCGTCTAAGTTCCCTTTAATGCCCCCAACATAAAGTTGTGTTTGGGGCTGAAATGATATAGGTTTCCACAGTGGTATAGGCACTTCGGTCTCATCTTTGAAGTTGCAAACCTAGTTCTCTGTCTGTGGGTAGTGAGGTCCGTGCTATATGCTTCCTCGCTATGTAATGGAACACTGGCCACGGAATTCCCTCCCTTAAGCTTGTTGATTTCCCGACTTGTGCAAAACGCCAGTATAAAAGCGCACTTATCGTTTCACTGGGAAGTCATCCGAAGGGCTGGACATTATCATGAGATGGCCTGTGAATGCTCAAAGATAATTTGCTTGTCCCAGTTCAGCCTTTGCGTCTGAAGCAATCACACTGTACACATATTTTATTTCAGGGATATCTGGGCATTTTATTAGGAGTGGAAAGTGCAATGATAATTAAGTGGCATTTAACTGGCCTGACCTGTTTGAAATGGACACTGTTTTACCGTCGGTAACGCAGCTGCGTCGCTGTTCCTTCGGAAGCTGGTTCGGATATGGGCGTGGCTTTTAAAATTAATTTTTTTGGCGGCGGTGTGTCATCATGAATTGCTGTTGAACCTTGCAAAGCTGTAAGAATTACCCTTCTATAAAGTATTGCTGGGAGGAATTAAATTTACCGATTTGGGACGGAAAAGAATGTCGGTGGTCGATACTGTTTGACTTACCAAGAGGTTTGTTAAACCTTTTTGACAGATACATTGCATCATGGGAGGGAATAACAAGCCATAAGTGACTGTATCCATGGAGTGAAGAGGAAGTAAATCAATCAAACAAAAAGTGACATTTTTTCTTGGGAATATTTCTCAAGTACCTGAACATCACGTCACAAATACATAGTGCAAGAGAAACATTTTTAAACAAAAGTTATCTTTCAAGCTTGTAAGGTAAAAATATCGCCCTTAATGTCTTTTTGAAAGGACACCAGGCACTACATGGAGGCTTATATGGACCGTAGAATGAACGTGATTGGTCACTGCGGAATGAGTTGGCTTCAAATCCTAATTTTGATTGACCAGTGTAAGCTTATACATTATCATGGTTTAAGACAAACGCCGTGTTCTGCGGTTCTGCAGGGTGCAACTAAAAGTTGCGAGAATAACTGGAATTCCCGTCGGGAGTGACTAGCTCGCAGACGGTGAATGAGAAGCGATAGTTGTTCTGAAACAATTCGCGTGCTGTCCTTTATTATAAGATTTATTATGAAGAACCAACCTCGATTAGTTTACAGGAGCGAATTTGGCGCACGAATAAACTTCTGTACAGTTTTGTGCCTTGTTGCAAGAAAATTTAACTTGTAATGTGCACTCCCACTTGCATGCACATGAGCAATTGCATTCACACTACAATAATTACATAGAGGGTGGGTTTATAAACCAGGTACAATGGTGTTCAAATTCAAGCAGTGTACGAGAAGGATTTTACGTTCAATAAAACGGCAGTGTATCAAGAAGTTTGGTTCGTAGTGTATTTTTTCTTCACTTTGTTACTTATAGGACTTGCGTGTAATTTTAGTGACATTTCATGCCACACAGTTTTTGTTTAAGAATATAGAAGCTTACCATTCTTGGGAATTTTTAGAGTGTGTTACAATTTTGATTCAAATATGTCTACAGCCTGCTGTCTAAAAAATGCTTCTCACCAGGAAACACTTTGGTCGATAATCTGCCTGCCATTACTTAACGTGGCGTACCTCACGGTGGATCACCTACGGTGACTTTCAACGGACATCCCAAATAGTGAATACTGACGTCAGTATTCCCGTCCAAGAGGTCACGTCTCTATTTCCCGTCGCAAATAGTGACGTTAGTATTCACAGTTTGGATTTGTGAAAATCTGGCTTAAAAATGTGTGCACCCTGCTGGGTCTCCTCCAAACTTTCACCCTACATGCCACTGCTTTTCGAGTAGGCCTACCAACCGTAGGCCTACTGCCAAATTGTGCCAACAAAGTGGCGAACGTGAACACTGGATAAAGTGCAAAGGTAATTACAAGATCAATTGATATTTTTTGACTACCACAAAATGTGTCAAAAGTAAATTTCTCTAGCAAAGGTTTTCGGCCAAATGCTTTTCTCCTGTAGACTTTTTGTCAAATTGTGACACTGCGATTACAACGCTGCTGTTCCCCCAGTCTGGTGATAACCCCATTTGAAACTCAGCCCAAACTTACTCTAAACTCAGTGTTTTCCTAGTAACAATACTAATGTATTGTTACCGTTTCCCTGCTTAGCCTTCTGTGACCTAATGATCACAGTAGGCTAAGCAGGGAAACGTCGAAGTAGAAGCGTTTTGCAAGTGGCGTCGCATCACGCTCGTGTTTCAAAAACGAGATAGTTAAAGCTATGAGTGGTTCAAACAAGTTAAGTCGTTTAAAAGAGATTGTCGTTTAAAAGACATGGAACATACATTTATCAACGTTGGCAGAAATATGGCGCCAGGTAAAAAAGTTGAGAGTTAGAAATACATAACCAAATGGAATTTCAGGCTATTCATGGTGAAAGACAGCAATAGGTGGAAAGGCTTGCGGTAGCACCAGCTCCCGGGTCTTTTCAGAACCACACATACTCATAAGAGATATATTCCTTCGCATGGTGCTACCGCAAGCCTTTCCACCTAAGATACATAACGTGGTAGATCTTCGGTGCGTGGCACTTTCTGCGTTGGGCGCAAGCTACCACAGCGTACGCGGCCTAGGTGTGCTGAGCCACGGACCGAGCTCAGTGAAAGGCCTACCAAACAGGGCCGTATGGAGCGGTAATGAATGCAAACCCAGACATGCTGTGGATATTTTATAAACTCTACATCTGCGGAAACCGGGAAAAAAAATCATGACATGCCTGTGAGCTCCTCAGACGCCTGAGACGGAGATGGATTATTTTTCAGCAACAAAGAACTGGATGACATGGATGCAGATAACGAGGCATCTCATAAACAAAATAATTTATTTGCTGAATAAAAAACGATATCTTTATACATTAATATGAAATTGTAATTAAAACAAAATACAAGTTACAAACACATGTACTAAGGTTTCAAGCATGCAGCAGGCAATCATTCATAAGAATGTGATTGTAACTTCATGTAAACCCACTAATCACAAAAAGCCAAATGACCTGTGAATTAAATTTCCACCATTCTGCTGGTAGCCATATCCAACATTAACAAAGTCGAACCATAGCTCTGCTGACAAATAACTTTGATGATACGTGACAATGTATAAACGCCCAATTCTTGTAAATGATGAGTTAAACAAATCTCTGACCGGAATTCAACAGTGCCCACAGAAAGAGTCAACGATATAAGGGGAAGACAGTACAGAGGGAAAAGGTGACACTAATTTCCTGTCAGTAAATGCATGGCCTTCATTTAAACCATTTGAGCCCTGAGGGGATTTACGAGTGAGGTGTATTTAAGTAAAACCAATGATAGACTTGAGGTGAAAATCACAGAACGTGTGAAAAAGATCGATCACATGCTGAGAAAGTGTTAAATTCAACACTTTAGGGGGGAAAGGCAAGCCCATGTTTTTTCCTGTCCAAATCCCTACAAATTACTGTTAACCCTTCTCGTTACATTACACTTCCTCCATTGTAACCAAGTACTTGACTAGACTTACAGTCAGCAGATTGAAACATTCCGTGAAAAACTTCCAATGTGTTGAACCGACTGAAAATTACCCGTCTTTGTGTAGCAAAAGATCACATGTATGTGATTTAACTAGCGTTTTCTAACTTTCAAACATCTTTTCCTATATATGCACAGCAAAATACCCAAAATGGGCAAACCAAGATTTCAGATTGAAAAATTCGGTGCCAAATAAATAAATTTTCCGTAAGACTTTACTTGGAAGCATCTTCTCTCCCCTTTCATCGGACATCAACCATCTGAATCAGTGATACCACAACAGACATTGTTCGTGAGAAACAGTCAGGGATGTGATAGATACTTTTACACAGATTCAAAGAGATGTGTATATTCAAACACCTGGGACAAAAAAAAGCTTTTTCTTGCTGCACGTTTCAAAAAATTATCAGAGCAGACAGGATGTAGTTTTTGAAAGAAAACCAGGGATGCCTCTCATCATGTTCTTGTCCAGAGCATAAATCAGCCTTGTAAAAGCTTGAAAAGTGGTCGAAAAGGGAAAAAAAAAACCAAGCATCCCTGGGATATGCTGGACGGAGGATGGGGGGACACCTCCTTATAGTAGCTTGACCTTGAGAGACAGAGTTTGGAAGCTCTCAAACACGAGGACTATTGCATTAATCACCAAAAACATGGCCAGCTCACGTCCCTGGACCTCATCCAATTTTTTTTCTGTGGGGTTACCCCCAAACAATTCTATTTACACTGCTTTATCGACTGTACCCTTCACGAAAATCTTGGTAGTTACAGTATGAAATCCTGGTGTCCAGTTTTTGCTTCTGACACCCTTTATTGGTTGTATTGCTCAATTTCAGTGAGAATTCTGTCCTATTCCTCAACAAGCATTCAAATTCATGGAGATTTTTCAACATTGTTCATTACTGGGCTTTCCTTTACCTAACTGCACTATTCAGCTTTCTTTTCTGCACTCATGATTTTGGTCCTGCCCTCTCGGTTCATTTTGTACATTCTGTTTTGTTCATTTTCACAGTCATCAATTACAATTCAAAGATGGCTTTTGGACACCCCTCTCAGTTGGTTTAATATGGACATTAGAAACAATTCAGTGGACTGTGTACGGCCTGATGTTATGTTTTTCCTCCGTAACTGTAGTAACAACCACTCGAATTACCTACAAAACCACACAAATCAAGGTAATTAATTGGCTGTTTGGCAATGGATTTCAATCTGGATAGTCTCTGTAATACATACTTTCTACAGGCTGGCTTATGTACTTTGCACAGAAGTGAACAGGAAATTACAAAAGTTGGATGTAACTCTCATGAGTTTCGCTGCAAACAAATACATGACGTCAAATCTGGTTCACATTTGCATTCCCCTTAAGTATGAACCAGCCTTAATCAGCCCCAATCGCATCAATATACAGTTTGAAATCGAGACCTGCATTTGTAGAAACTCTCAATTGGAGCATGACTCGCGATTAGGAAGTAGGCAACTTTGTGGAGGAAAACATTACGACTGATGTCTGCTCGATTTGTAGCCTCTAAAAGGTTGACAAATTTGAATGTACATGTGCCATACATGTATGTGTACCTCTGTGGAAAGCACTGGTAACGGAATCAATGTTTGGACATGTCATACTTCATTTTGTCTAGGAGACAATAAGTCGTGTACCCTGATGCAAAACAGGCTCGCATGAAAATTTGTGGTGAAAACTGGCAATAAATTAGACAAGTTATAAGGAAATACTTGAATTAAAAGTGACTGAATGAAACAAACTATTTTTCCCTCCTGCACGGTCTCTAATTTTATTGATGGCTGTCTTCAACTGCAAGGCCTTGAGGCTGTGAGCCCTGACGATGCCAGTCTGCCCGCCACTTAAGATCCATGTATGAGTGCCCAGGTTGGGGTTGAAACATGCCTGAGAAGCAACCACACACAGTGAAGCAAGATGATTCATTTCAGGTATTTCATAAACAGCTTGTCAACAGTCGTTGCGGATAAAATCCCAAATTAAAGTGCCGTGTGAAGTGGGTCTTTCACTGTTTTCCATGAATGCTTGGATCAGTGGCATGCCTTCAACACAGGGTACAGGCCCCCTGGCGTATTTTGTCATTTTGCATGGAGAATCCTTACAAATGGTACAAGTGATCCTCTTCTTGTCAAAATAGTGGCTGGTAATAAAAGAAACATCAGGCTCAATTAAGAAAAAGTGATCATGTCGTCCCTTGTGTTCCTTTGGTACATTCCAATTCTTCTGCTGTCAAGGGGAGGTTTGGACTTCCAAACCCACCAAAACTTAAAAGATCATCAAACATTTATGACACTGAACATTTTCCCAAGAAAACCAATATCCCATTCTTGTGAATAGGGAAATTTACATCAGCATTAATCCCTAGACTGTCAGATAGTAATAACACCTTAAAATGCAATATGAAACCCATTTCTGAGGTGACTATTCCCCTTTGGCAAGGTTTCCATCAAAATTAGGGAGTTCTAGCGATTCTGTGCTGGATTTGAATGTATCACCTAACTACAACAAGCTCAGTGGTTGAGTGGTTACGATGTCTGCACAACTGAACAGGAGGGTGTGGGTTTGAGTACAGTACGTAAGCTTGGGAATCTTTCTAGAAACTGTAAGACGGTACCAAGTGTGCAACGCTTGTTACATTACCGTATGTCGAGGGTTGAAACTAACCAAACTCTTTTCAGTACCTTCTCAGTACAAACACCGAGAGGTCAGTGGGTCCCTGTAACTCACCCTGTGGACTGCTACAGACATAGGCTGATTACAGCCATCACACGACGACGTGGTGTCGGTGTCAGAACTAGCTGCACGGCTTGCCTTCAACCAATCCTCATTACTGAAATCATCCTGCGCCCAAAACGTAAAAGACACCAGTCAGTGTTGAATGTGTGTGGTCTGATGTCTGATCCACCCAGGACCAGAAATGTGATCGAGTTTCCCGAGGGAAGGCTTCATTTTATGTGTAACTGAACCAGTGTAATACCGCATACAATTTGTTTGTTTCTTTCCTCCAATTCCCTGTGGGTTTCCTCTTTGGTTGGAAAGTGAACCCTTTTTGGTATTGATACTGCTATGTCTGCAGACCAGATTTGAAACTAATACCGACAAACTATGCTTGCCTCCAGGAATAGTGTAAATCAATAAATAGATAAATGAGGGGAATTTTTCCCTCCAAATTTGGAAAGTCAGCATTCCATGTCTGTTGGGAAAGTTACTGAAATAATGATTTAAATACATGTAGATGTCATAATATGTTGAAATATTTTCTGGAGGTAGAATAGAATGAAATCTAATATACATTGGGAACAATAAACAGTTCAGTGAAGAGCTGCATTACTAGCCACTTTCGAGCATTCTTCTATCCTTAATGACAAATTCATCATTTTAATCTAAAGTGCCGGTGCATTGTGTCCTGACGAGGATTCAGAACCATTTTCTGCAGATCCTGACATTTTTCACGACTGTTTATTTTGCTTTCATTGAAAGCCTAGCCTCACGGAAATTGCTAGTCAGGTCTATCTACTCACCATCGGTGCATCTTTGAAAGAGATATGGACACTGTCAGCAGAGGATGCTGTTGGCCTTCTCCATGTTGTTCCACTCTCAGCGACAGGTGAATGCTGCTCACTGTGTGCAGCATCAGACGCTGGTTCACAACTGACGGGAATGGAGTGTGTGGCACTGTGGGTAACACTGCACCAGGTATCATGTGAAATCATTTCAGGTTCTTTTTTTATAACGGTTTCAGGTTCCAAATTCCTGACAGGTTCAGGTCCTTGGTTCCTACCATGTTCACGTCCCTGATGCTGGATCACGTCAGGGTCTTGGTGGTCTTGGCATGCAGCAGTCATCAACCCACGCTCTTGCTCATTTTGTGCTGTACAATTTTCTGCAGTGGCAATCACACTGACAAGACGGTTAATTAATTGTGCAGCACTGGATGACGCTCCGGCATCTTCAGTCCTCATTCTGCGAGTCTCGTGATTCGTGGACAATCTATTGTCTTCTGTGAGGACATCTGTACCGTCCAGTTTTTGTGGTTTGGAGGGTTGATGCCCATCTTCTTGGACTCTGCGTTCCACCTCTCGTCCAGTATGCGTGCGTACAGAGTTTGCATTCCGATGGAGGTTCACGAGACTCTCATCCCGGTGGGGTTCTACAGACTGTGAATCTGAACTAGCTGAAACTGCAAACTTGGCTTGCTCCGGTGATGTCCGTTCTTCCTGAGTAGTACTCCCATGGTCATTTACGTGCTCAGCATTTGCACTGTCGGCTAAGAGTTGGTTGGGAGCTGTGCTGCATCCTGTGGTGTGCTGTGATGTCTGTACATCCGAAGGGCTCGATGTGGACGGTAGCTCACCACTAGGACGGGATGACTTTGCCACACTCTCTACACTGGCTGTGACGACTGTGCACTCACTTGGAGGAGTCTCAGCAGAGGGTGAAGCCTGATGAATAGTTGTGCTGTACACCAGCTGCAAACAGGAACAAAAATACATCAAATGTGTTCCTCTGTTCTGCATGATCTCTGTTCTGGATGTATGGGTGTTCTGTTACTTCATGAATATATAGGATTTTGAAGTACATGGACCTACAGGGTATGTTCAAGAGTACTTTCATCCTCAAAGTACCTAGCACACCAGTGAACTTCTCCAGACTTGTGTTAAGATATAGTCTGCCACACAATGTATGTCTGTACAATGTTCACTACAGGCAGGGTACATGACAGCCACGTAAGGTAAAACTTTGCTTTTTATGGACTTCTTGGCATACAGTCAACATAGCACCTGTCAGCAGGTGTGATTGTGTCACATGGGTAAAATTTCCTCATTCAATATGCAAAATACACCTCAATTCAATGATCCTACATGTACATGAGGTTCTGCTACTGATAAAAACTTAGTATTTAATTGTACATACATGTATGTACATACCGGGTACATTATAGAAATTGATATTACGTTAGCTCACATATGTCTGCAGCTCGCCAAAAGGTGGCACAGTTTTGTCTCTTAATATTTTCCAAGATGAAAATTTCCTGCGACAGAACAAGACAATTTGCCGCAAGCTACATGTACATGACATACGGATGGCAAAACGTGTAATATAAATGGGGAAAATGTCAGACAATTTCATAGTAAAATATAGAGATGTTTAAAACGCTGCAATGCAAATAAATGAGTTAGAAAATGACCCAGTACCTGGAACAAATTAACAATTTCAACAAACAGCCACGTGATTTTGTTACAAGTTCATGAACCAGTAAAGAGATGGAAGTAATTTTGCCTGCATGGAAGGGTATTTTGTTTTGGCAGAAAATCTTGGCTTCCAGTTCCAATACTAAAAAAAATCTCCCAATATCACCTGAAACCCTGTCGCTCACTCACCCACGTTCGCCGTTTACGATCGTCCTTCTTTGCACACTTGTCCAGTTTTGGTAGTACGAGGAAAAGGACATCTCCGCTGTCGCTGCACAAGAGCAGGGAGTTTAACCAGTCCGAGTAATCAACATTCTGCACGTGGGGTTATATTAAAATGGCATCATCAAAATTCAGCCTTGCTGTGTGAAAACTTGCATGTACCGAATCATTGCTCGGGTAAAAATCCTCCCCAAAATTATTTGCACGAAGATGTACATGTATACACCCTAGCAATAGGACCCTCGGGCAACACTGATGGAAAAAATATTTAGTGAATCAGACGCACGTTCTAATAATTTGGAATGAAGGCGGCAACACGACTACATTTTGTCGGATTTGACTTGAAGAGTTTCCTTAATAATTGTATTTTTCCTGCAATGAATTGACTAAGCTTATCCCATCTTTTTGATGTCTCCTGGCAGACAACGATCATTGATTTTGTAAGTGGCCCACAGCCAATGTGATACAATTGTGGTTGCATCACCATGAATGCAAGCAATGTCTCAGAAATGAAACAGATTTGTAACTTGATGACTAATGGATGATTTATATGACACCTATTTCCCATCGTGCGATAGGTAGATTAGTGATCATGTGTCATAAATTAGGGCACTTACCCTCACAACAAAAAATATGTTCCATTCTCAGTGCCTAGTAATTAGTACCTGGGAAGTGCATGCATAGTGGCACTATCCATGGCATAGAAGGGCCGTTTCCATGAAACACAATATCCTACACATGAAAACATTTCTGAACTAGCATGTGAAGTTAAGGGTTGCTCATGCAAAGAAGCAAAAAAATGCCAAACTTTTGGAGGAATCAGCAGGATCCACTAAAAAATCTGTTGAAGCACTAACTCGCTCCAAACTGGACAAATTTTAGGTGAATTTTATGCGGGATTCAAGAAGGAAAAATGACAATTTTTACATGAAGATTTATCCAGGCACTGCATAAAATCAAGTGTCCCATGGGTGTGCATAATTTTGTGCATGTGTGAGAATATTTTCATGTTTACTGCTGCACTCATGAAC
Organism: Acanthaster planci; assembly: GCF_054643075.1. Classification (NCBI taxonomy): domain Eukaryota; kingdom Metazoa; phylum Echinodermata; class Asteroidea; order Valvatida; family Acanthasteridae; genus Acanthaster; species Acanthaster planci. The sequence goes on from NC_141778.1 coordinate 5,575,491, forward strand.
ACTCAGTAGACTACTAAAATCATGGGAAACGTAATATCCCTAAAACACAGGTCCAAAGCTGTCCTTTCCAATGCATATTTGCATGCAAGTAGAATAAATGACATGATAGTTTCATCGATCTGAAGACAGATACTGAGGAAGTACTTAAACCCAATACCCATGCATGTAGTCCGTGATGTGAAGTGCTACAGTGTATGTCAATACCCACCCAGCATGTCGTCCATCATGTGAAGTGCTTAATCTCAATACCCACCCAGCATGTAGTCCATCATGTGAAGTGCTTAATCTCAATACCCACCCAGCATGTAGTCCATCATGTGAAGTGCTTAATCTTTAATACCCACCCAGCATGTAGTCCATCATGTGAAGTGCTTAATGTGAATACCCACCCAGCATGTAGTCCATCATGTGAAGTGCTTAATGTGAATACCCACCCAGCATGTAGTCCATCATGTGAAGTGCTTAATCTCAATACCCACTCAGCATGTAGTCCATCATGTGAAGTGCTTAATCTGAATACCCAGCATATAGTCCATCATGTGAAGTGCTTAATCTCAAGACCTACCCAGCATGTACTCTTTGATGTGAAGAGTCTCTTCTGACCAATCTCTGTCACCTTTCCCTCAGTGAAGTAGCAAGAGGCTCTGTTCAGAATGCCACTATGTAAAAAGGCAACATAATTCTGACATATGAGTGAGTGCCTCTGCCTATACACTATTTGTAACATGATTCTGCATAGTGATTCGTATCGCTAGTTGGGTAGTTTTTTTCTTTTTTTTTACACTACAAAGAGCATGCTGCATTCTTTGTTTAGATGAAGTCTGTTTATGGAGTCTGGATAAAAATGAATGGTATGCGGGTGAAAAATGCTGAGTGTTTAAATTGATTTACTCAGCATAAGTTTCTCTTAATGGCCTTTTGCTCAAAAGTTGCCCTGGTGACTTTTGTTGGGTTGGGTAAATGTACAGTGAACAATGAAAACAGAGAAAGGCTCGCAAGTTTCTCATGAAACCATGACAAGCATTGAGGAAAACTGTGAGTATCATTTCCTACAAATTCCAGCTCGCCATGACAACCACCCCATTGGCCTTCTGGGATTTGACTTTAAACCACTCCTACTACCTGCAGGTGAGCGGTTTGTCTCCTAAGTTTCAATAAACTGAACCCTGTTTCATGGTCACTACATTCCTAAGAAAATTCCATTACACATTATTAAAGAAATTGCTGGCCAAATTTTTTAATGCACAGAGATGAAGTCTTCTGCTGTATCTCCAGCAAATCTAAAAGGCTCTTCCAAATCAGACGACCCAAAAAGAGAACTAATTTTCGGACGAAATATCCAGTTGACCCAGCTCAGTTTCCATGTCTGTGTTCACTTGCCAGTTACATTTCTGGAAAAAGGCAAGAGCATTCTCCAATATTCAAAGTGACACAAATCACATGATCCTTTTTAATAGACCGACCAAACAACCAAACTTCCCAGATTTTTTTCTCTTACATCTCTCTCATCTATATTGAAGTACTGACACACCTCAGTAATTCTGAAGGTCTAACTGACAGGGTGACCTTCAGGGATGGTTGCGCTGACGAGCAACAACATGCATTAAAGAAAGAAATAAAACAAAATAGAGTTTGTCTACACACATTTTATCTTGACAAGATTTTATGGACTCTTATTTCCAAGAAGTGCTTTTCTCAGAAGATGCAAATTACCTGGAGCAGTCATGGGAGGCAGCAACAACATTGAAGTAGTTCATCCACTTACAGCTGGTATACGGACCATGTAAATAACTAGCCAACGCTACCTCGGGTGTGCGTACATCCCAGAACTTGACACAGCGATCAAATGAAGCTGTGGCAACAAAGTTGGCATCTATGAAGACGTTAAATAAAGTCAAGATGCAAGTATATAATACATAACAATTACATGGGATGTCATCTTACGGTCGGCCAAATTAAAGAAAGTGGACCAACTGAGTATGTTTTCTAAATGAGTGTCCCGACTGGTTGTTTCGCTCATATGCACTACTGGGGCACTTCTATACAATACCCTAGGAGTTGGCTCCACTGTCTGTTGATTTCAATGTTCAAGTACCTCAGTCTAGTATTTCATGTCAATCAGAGGCCATGTCAGGCAGAGTTATCCGAATCTATCTACAACCATGGTCAACGCCTGCTTCACATTTATGCAGTGGTAACAAAAATTTCATTCTTGAGGGTGATAGAAGGATTCTTCCATTCCACAAGGCAAAGCAAAATGGAATGGAACATTCTGTCTGTTATTCCATCTGAAATAATTCTCTCCATTGCATGATTATGCAAGATTCATTATTTATTTTGAACAATGCCTGAGTTCTAACTTCCACACTCACGGATTACCCTCCTCACTCTGGTTTAAATCGGCACAAGAAAATTGTCCTGACAGTTTCAAATCAGTTAGTGAAAATGTAGACATGTCAACTTATTCAAAAATTCCTATTGCTTGACAGCATATTCAATTTGCATGTTAAGAAACTGAGGACTTGAAAAACTTCTCCGTCTCTTACAAAAGGAAGCAATGTTTCGTGTTTATCAGTAGCATCGACCACATTGTCTGAAGAGCTGTGTTTACAACGACCATGCGTGCAAGGGATTCCATGTTCTATCAAATGGGCATACATGTGCCAATGTTTGAATAATTCATGTTTCATGATCGGAGATTCACCAATCAGATGGCATAGATTTATTCAGGCACTGCTTAATATCCCACACTGGATGCAGTGTTAGCCTCAGAATATGCCCAGTGATCAAACCAAATAACAGCAAACCGAGTAATGCAATACTTTGAAGAGTCAAGGCACAACGGGAATAAAAATCTCACATTATAAACTCAGAGACTGTCCGAGAACTCACCATAGGGACACCATGACAGGCTGACGACCCGGGTATCATGGGCCTCAAACAAACAGTATGGTAATGCATATACTCCATCTGGCCCTGACACTCGAAGTAGAGGACTTTGGCTGAGTAAGTCCCACACAGCAACAGTACCTGGCGAGCAATCCAAACAATGTTAGCATTGCTTTACTGTTGATGGCTCTAACGCTAAGAGCTGCATCCTCACAGGCAAGCAGTAGGTTCTTCTTTCACATCTCAGCACTGTCCAAACACAGATTTCTGACATTTGAACGATACCGCTCATGTGAGCCTCAATTCTACAAACTTGGTAGTATAACGGGCAGAGGACAGTAACCCTAACCACACCAAACTCTGAACAATTTAATGTGATGTACAATGCACCTAGAGTGTTAGGTTTAAAGGAAACAACCTAAGCTGACCTTCATGGCAAATTAAAAACAAGTTCTGCTAATATTTTCCCCGAGATGAAAAGACAACATTGAGAGTTGACCTCCGATCTGAAGATATGAAACCACATGATCGAAGGGCTATATACAAAAATAGCACACAGAACTTTGTACAAGATAATAAAGCACTGATTGTGTCAATGTGATTAAAATTCTGAGTTTTCACATGGACTGCGATGGTAGAACAGATATATTAACGAGGTTTTTCCATAACTTTTTGGATGGTTTATCATTCTTCATTTTTTTTCAAGAGAAAGGTCCCAATGAAGCAATAAGTAAGAATGAACTAACACAGCAACCACATATGAGGCAAGAATGGAATTTCAGTAAAAATCATGAATTCGATCAGTTTGCCAATTTTACTATCTCCTTAAGGAAAACATCCAAAAACAGATACATGTACAATGTAAGTTAATACCTCTGGAAAATCCAGCAGCAATTTTGGTATGCCCACTGTCTGGTGCCCAGTCTACACACCAGCACTGACCATATGTTGCAGAGAGAGCCTGGTGCTGAGGTCGCAGGGTCACAGATGGCTGCATTCTTAAAACAGCTTTGACATTTCATTAAAAAAGAAATTGAAATCAGAACTGAATGATAACCCGTCTTTCAAAAAGAAAATTGATGTGTTGCTCCAAGATCCCCTGACTATGGTTTCTAATCTAACAATAATTTAACAATATATTGTGAGTGCTGACAAAATGTTACTCCCTACAAAAGAATTGCTTCCAGCTTACACTTTGAGACTTTGCACATTTTAGATTTTACAGTATCTTTTTTCATGGCGGGGAGGCAGAGTTAGTTTTGTCTTTGATATTAAGGGAGAAAATAGAGTTTACACCCATTACAAATTTGATACCAGAAAATGGTCCACCTCCATGAAATGCGACTTCAACAAATGTCAGATGTGTGAGAATGCATCCACAACACCACTGCAAAGATCACACATAAAAAACACCCCATGTATAGTGTAATTCGACCACCAGAATAAGAAGCCATTACTGCGGTGGCACAACGCTCGTGGACACGTGATACGCGCCCGTTACACGCCTCTACGACCAATAGGGTGTCGTGATTTGCCAAATGCACGCGAGCGTCAAGCTGAAGAATGTGTGTGAGTGAGATACCACCGCAGTGAGGGCGTCTAATTGGATTAGTCTATACAGTGTTTGAGCAGAACTGCAATTTTGCAGACAATATTCAAATCACATATTTGACAACTTACTCGGAGAAAGACGTGCATCGGTGAGCTTTTCCACGCAATCGGCAGTCGGGATGTTAACGAGTCGCACACTGCCATCTGAGCAGGCTAGAGCTAGCATTCCCAGCCTGCTGAGAGCTGAGGGGTCGGTCGACCCGGCTTGCCAACAGCCCGAAGGGCACCACTTCAAGTCCCATATGCAGCCATACTCATGGGCCATACAGCACACTAGTTGACATTTTGGCTGGGATCTGTGCGAGAAAAAAAAGGCAAAGGTTAGCCAACGGTCTGACTGTAAAATGACGAACAGACGACACAAAAAACCCAAATGCAAAATATTTACAAGAAAACTACATATGGTAACGTTTTGCCTGCTGTATTGTGAGTGTTTTGACTTTCTTTGCTGTTTGATGTGTTTTTATGAACCTTATTACGTCTTTGGATTCTGCTTGTATGTGGATTGCACATGAGTGGATTAATCAAACCTCCTAACATGCTCTTTATGGACTCTTGCGCAGTTTTGTGTTCTTTTTTTGTTTTTTAATAATTTAATTCTTTTTTTACTTTTCTTGTCATTTTAAGAAATTTTGAAATCATACTTATTGTTTATTTTCACATGTTGTGATTTCCACTTGTAATTTGGTATGAATGTAAAAAGCATGTAATTCAGCTTAATGCTGCCAATTGGTTTAATAAAATATGAATAAATGAATTTGAATGAAAACTTCATAACTACCATGTGACCTGCTGTCATACATGGGACAAGACTGATTATTTCTGCTCATGTAGAGTGGACATATTTCCAATGCCTTGATATGCTTGAAGAGTTTTGAATCCTCAGAACTGAATACAGTTGTGCACACACCCTGGGGATTTAGCACTAACCATCAGCCAGAGAATATTTCTGTGGACATGCACTCATCTTTCTACCGATGGAAATAGAATTCACAGACATCACAGAGGGATACATTAGTGATCTCAAACAATACAAAACATACTGTGGTTCTTGTAGTCCACTGAATGACCAGAGCTGCACAGCCCCTGGCCCAACATACGTCTTGGTGGCGTAATGGTGGTCCTTTGGAGACAGGTGACAGCTAATAACGGCATATTCACTCTCAGTGGTCGCCCCGGCAGGATGAGGGCACCACGCCATGCTCCAGACAGGACCACCAACAAACAGATTCAAGCTCTGGCCTGTCCCTGTTTGAGTAAGCCAAAAAAAGAGAAGACACAGTCACGATCTGTCGCTCTAAGTATCAATTTCAATGTGAACTTTATAGCAGAGGTCAGTGAATGGTAACACTATGTACACGTAGATGTGCCTTAATGGGACATGTGAGGTGGTTGAAAAACTGTACGCACAGATTCTACAAGAAAATGACAATAATTCAAAGCAGTCATGGTGCCGCAATGTATTTTTCAATTTTTGTGTTTTTAGAATCAACATTCCAAATGACATGGAAAAACCGTTTTTTACTGAAAATAATACAATAATGTTGAAACTAAAGGAAATGTTAGCCAGACAAAACATTAATGTAGCAGACAGGAACCCGATACTCATTTACCTGCTTCAGATGAGGAGGTTTGGAACAATGCCAAGGAGGATGGTTCTTGTCCAGCCTCCTTGCCTCCCAATGTGAAGCGGACAGACTCCTGAACCTGTGGCAAGTACGGGGATGATTCACTGTATAACGGGAACAAGGCATCATAAAATAACATCAAATATAATTTACCTCCATCTATTTATCAATTTTAAATTCAGGGAGAACTTACGGCCACATGTACCCATTATAAAAAAATCTAGCAGTGTACAGTATAGCATGCATGCAGGTTACTCATGACATGGGTGTACATATAAAGCAGTGACCAGATTGGAGAAAAGAAAAGACAAAATCCAAACAATGACATTTGTTTTGAGTGGTCAGTCACACATACCACAAGACGGGGTCAATATAGTTTTACAATGAAAAATCATGTGGGTCATCAGTGAGGGCATCCTTCACTCGTACCTTTGTGACAGTGGAGTCCACGCTGACCAGTCTACTTTGATAGCCTCTGCTGCTGACGATGCACTGCTCGTGCACAGATCAAGCTTACGAACCCTCCTATAATATTCCAGCCAAAGATTGACAAAGTCTTGTAAGTGACTCGACATCATGAACCGATTATCTTTCATAAGCAACTCAAAAAGAGTCTATTCAAGTGAACGAAGGTTTGCTTGAATAGACTCTTGCTTGCATAAAGGCCTGACAATTCTTGGCCATGATGAGCATGTATTATGGGAATGGTAGACATCAGTGCACCATGCGTGGAAATTTTTCGGCATTTAGGATGCATACAATGTCTATTAGAGTTGAAGAGCCTGCAAATTACACTGTGTCTGTGGTACGGCTTGTAAAATCACTGAAAGAGAGATGGTATCTGGCAGAGTATACCTGGGATGATAACTGAACATGTAAACACCAAAATTTGAGGCCAAAGCTTGGAATATTGCTGTGCATGCACTGTAGCTCTTACATGGAAAAAGATGACAATTGCTGAAAAAAAAAAGGTTCGTCAGAAAAAGAATTACTCCAGAAAAACTCTGGACGGTTCCACATATGAGCTGAGTCAGGAAACCCAACGCAAGCCCATGCCTGATGAGCCAGTAAATCTGTAGCTACAGTGTCACTGTCTTCCACTGGTGTGCTTGAGTAAGTAGCCATAGTTGTAGCCTGTTTTGCCCATTGTCTTACTGTTGGCTTTAGTAGGTTAGACTATATGAGAAACAGAGAGCAAGTTTAAGCGATGACTACAGTTAACCATAATTTGACCAATGTCAACTGAAGGATGGCCAGTTAGCCGGCTATGGTTGATTATTTGGAATCAGGCCCTTCTCGTTGGGCATATAATTGAGTACCGAAGAAATAATTGGCATGAGAAGTATTTTATGAGATATCGGTGACTGTGAATGCAACCAGAAAAACAACGGCAAAAATGTGAGGGACAATGAGCTTCCCGGTATAGTTCCACTAGGGTCATTTGAGTGGCACTGTACTGTGCGTGTGCACAGTTTAAAGAAGCCATTTATTGGTGGTCCAATATGCATTGCCCAGAGGTGTGGGGTATAATATTGAAACTGAGAAAACGGGACACTGTAACATCTGAGACAATGGAGCCAGTTACAAGTTTGACATCCTTTCAGTGCACACTGGCCTAGACTGCAAGATTCCTGTCAGGATAATTTGTAATCTCCAAATTTGTCCTACTGGGCTAATACATAACCTGCAGGCATTTTGCTTGCCCGAGTAAAGCATGACGTGGAAACACCTAGTTCACGTTTGTAATTTTAGGCATACACCTGTCATGTGTAAGGTTTTCAAGAAGGTGGCAGGTACCCCTCCGCCACTCATGAGGGATTACTTGAGTGACAGTTCTGCAGTTCATCAGCAGTGTAAATGCGATACATAATCATTTCAATAATCGAGGCCGTATCAACCAATTTTTGCACAAGCATATTTTCCTTTTTTCCCTAGCCACGTGTTAACAATCTTTAGGGTGGTAAATGTATGTCCGTTAACCCTAACTGCCCAAAACCTGCCATACTCCAACAGCAGGTTTTGTGAGGTTTTGGCAGGTTTGGTACCGTACCTGAGGAAATTGTTGTTGAATTTTGTGAGACTTGGGATGAAAGGCCCAGGGAGATAGTGTTGGATTCTGTGTGAGTTGGGACACACAGGGTTCATTGTGTGCAGTGTCTGGCTTGCTGTACCAATTGTTGGACTATGCTTGATTTTGTCAGGTTTGGTACTGTTCAATGCAAGTCATCCTATACTGCATAGACCCATCCATACCATATCACTCAAACTCCAACGGGTTCATTCTGTTGGAGTTTATCAGGTTTGGTGCAGTAACCTGCATGTACAAGTACATAGACAAGTACATGAACCTGTTGGATTTTGTGAGGTTCAGTATGCTTTCTAGTGCAGGAGCCTAGGGGGTTAGGGTTAATCATAGGTCTACTCTACTTCATCATTGGTCTACTTACTCTGAGTGAGCCATTTCTATAAAAACAGGTATGAGTTCTTTGATTGAAGGGTGTCTATAATTGACGTGTCGCCTTTCTATATCAAACAGAAAAAAATTAATTCAAATATATATATTGACATGGGCAAACCTGAACATTTTTATTAATTATTGACTGCTGTCATGATGTGGGATATATTTTAACATTTGAGAGGGTACTGAAATCCCCAATGGTAATTAACAATCGTTGAATGTGATGATGTGAGATGTGATTTTTAACACTCAAAGATCTCACTGCATCTGAGGTAAATCTGAGGGTGCTATGCATCCAAGAGGGTGTTAAAACATCATGTCCCACATCATAGTTGTTTTGTTACACAGTCTTAAATTCTCTGTAGTGTTTTCTTCATGTGTAATGTCTCAAACTTAATCAAAGTGATGAACGTTTCAGTCCGCTGCTGCACAGGAAGCGGTACGACATGCACTGACTTGGTGCCTTAGTTTAAATGTGTTTGTCGCATGTACAATATCTTGCTCAAAAGCAATATCTTTATGTCTTTGGAAAAAGAATCTGTGTCTTCAAGCTAAACGGACATCATGCTAAGAAATTTATACAGGAAAATAACTTCAAGTAAATGGATTTGATGGAAAATCACTATGACAAACAACAGCCATTGACAAAATGGTAACAAGCCATATGACAAACTGTATCAATTCCAACGAACAATTCAACCTGACCAGTGTGGCGGTTGAGAGGTTCAGAAGTCCATACAAGTAAGCAGGAGTTTGAGGGTTGAAGTCTCTGCTTCAAGTAGAAAGATTAATTGTATTTGTTTCTGATGAGCTCTCTGCCAGCAAAGAATGCACGAGTGAGGAATCCACAAGCACCTACAGCATGGTATTTGCTACCACAACAGGCTATATGCAGGCAGCCAAGTTCACTGTGCTCAACATCAAGTCCGCTTCCACAGACTTCTTGGACTTAACACGTATGTACAAACCAAATGGGGATTGGCTTGTTTTATGTATTTGCCAGAAGTGAGTCCAGCAGCCGATTTCATGAAACTTTACGCCACGGTGTAGCGTCACTCATACCACATTTTAACACGTATGTTGCAAAACAAATTTATGTTCAGAAAAAGACCACATTACATGTATTTGTATGTCAAGCAACATTACAGTGTCCATGTATGTATCATGTCCATGTATGCAGTGGTCATATTAAAGCCCTGATTTACTTTTTACTGCATTAAGGTCACTCAACAAATGACGAGATCAGTCTTAACTCACCCCTTGACATTACAGGTATGTCACTATCACTATCCTCAGAGATAATTGAATCTTCGCTGTCCTCCTGAAAATGGCAATCTGTAAACTCCCCATCACTGCCGGAGTCCTTGTCTTCTAAACTGCTTTTCTTTTTCTGTCAAAATGAACATATTATGTGTTGTTTCAAAAAACCGCCGTAGTCTAAGCTACACCATCTGTCCTGTGGCTGACTCTTGGTGTGAAGAGTACTGTTAAGGTAGGCTCATAGTTGGCGTGAACGCAAACCACAATTTTGGTGCTGTAAGATTAAGTACTGTTATATGTGTGTGTTGCGAAGGTTGAACTCAAATCAAATTTCCCTGCAAACATTTTGTGACATCTTATTGCTGTGATTTGGGGATTTGCCTAAAGTATGAACCGGTCCTTATACTAACAAAGCACTGGAAGAGCAAATTCTGAGCACAGTGTACAGCTGGTGCTGAGATGCAGAAGCCATTGAAAGCCCCTTGATGATGGGCACCGGTGTAGCTGCTGGCCTCTTAAACCTTTCTTTGTATAAATTCTTCTTAAAAATACTAGCTCATGGATAAAACATCAGTGCAGTTCCACAAGTACATAATGTGAAATGTCAATCACAACGTGATAACAGGATAACCGCACTGTCTCAATAGCTTCATATCAGATGGCTACACCATCAGCCACTCAAACCAAGAACTTATATCATCCTGTGTAAAACTGGATTCCAAAAAGCAGTACATCAGAAAAATTGAACATCTGAGCGCAATATAATTAACGATCACAGAGCAGATCTCACCATTTCTCAAAACAAACATGCGGTAATGCTGAAGACACTATACATGCTATACCTTGGTTTTCTGTCTGTGGTCATTAGTGGCTCTGTCCTTCCTTCTTCCTTCACCCTCCTTGCTCGATTCCATCAAATTCTGAGTCAATTCATGCATGGAGGACAAGGCCCTGCAGGAAAGAATTTACACCTAATCTGTCCATGACCACTGGTCTTACATCATATGGCTTTGTATTCACATGTACACTGTACTCTATCTGTGAACATCAATTGGTCACATGACATTCAACCAAACAGCCATCAGGTTTTCTGTCAAAGAGATCATAAGCTTGGCAAACTTTCCCTGTGATTGCAAGGGGCTCGACAAGTAAATAAGCTCACAATGGAAAAATCAAGTCCATTATATCCTGGTACGATGCGAGAGGTCATTTGTGTGAATTCGGCATGATGGGAATGAAGTTGCACACCAGAGAAACTACCGGTATCTTGCTACAAATCTTGCGCTGATTCATTGAATGTGGTCTTTGATAATGAGCTAACTGTTGCACGCTTTCTACAGTTTGTAAATTCATTACATTAGCTTTTCAAGACCAGGTGAGGTGAAGTACATGTGGGTCATTCTATTACTTTGGGGTCTAATATTGTCCTGTACCCGTTACATCTAGCGAACGATCTAGTAAGTTCAGCTCCCATTCTTTCCTGTACAAGAATGATCAGGTGATGCAAATTACCTGCTAAACTAATAAAAACAGTTCAAAGTTAACTCCAATGATACATCCCTCGTCAAAATACACAAGTCAGGTGTAACAGGGGCACAAAACTGTCACACACCGGACACATTTATAGACTGACCCACGTAGGTATGACACTTCGGACGTTGCTGAACGGTAGCCATTAAGTGCATAACCCAATGGACCACTGAGAAAATCTATCACAAGTCCTATGGGGGGTAATTTTGTAGAGTCTTTGGGTAAAGTGGCTCGAGGTAAGGGTGATGATCTGACACATTTTTACAGGGTCTATTGTCAATCAAAAATCTACAACACTGCTATCCAGTAACACTGTGGCTATTTAAATGTGCCAAGCAATTTTATTTCACAGTCCCAAATCACGCCTTTTGTTTTTTCAAAGAAATAAACACTGAGATGTCACCTTTCTGACTTGGCTATAGTTTGTGTCGTGCGGCAACATTCCAAGTAATCTTGGAGAGGTTTACCTCTGAGCAGCTTTCCGCTTGCTCCTGCCTCCTCCCTCGTCCTTCTGCTCTGGTGGCGTCTTGGATGGCACTGTCTCCTCAGGAGGTGGAGCGTGGGATGTCTTCATGTGATAAGACACTCCGGCCTTACTGTGGTACATTTTATCTGTCCATTTTGCCACAGTGAGGGATGCACAAACAATATCACACATGTCTCCAAACTACATTTAAGGATCATTTGTGCTTCAGTGTACGTATTAACCCCAACCCCCCTCGGGTTTTGTCTTTGCACCCTGCTACGCTGAACCCAACAGAATCTAATTGCTAGAACCAAAGGCCTCTTGTTCACTGCTCATATCAACAAAATCCCACAGAAATTGTCCACGGTTGGGTATCATTGGATTTAGCATGGTTAGGGTTAAAGTAGTCTTTTAGAGTTCTTGTTATTTTGCCACTTCTTTAGGGCAGCTTGCAATCTGGGTGAGCAAAATTACAAGAAAGGACTAACGAGGAGTATACAGAAGGGACCCTTAGTTTAATTGAGGGCCTAAGTATCAGATGGAAAATCGAGTGAAACCTGTACACACTCAGTATTCAAAACAAATGAAGATATCCATGATTCATTCAACATTCACCTAATTATCTTAAGTCTCTCAGCACGGATGAGAATGAACGTTTGGTATTAAACCTTTTGGTCCATGGATCTCATCAAGAGTCAAGCATCACATCACTTTTTGTCATGTTGCCTGCACTGAAGACTATTGGTTTTTGCCTAGTAATATGCAAAAACCTACGGACAAATGTCTGGTTACGGCCTCTAGCCTGTCTGGCGACATCCTTTCACAATAACAATCAGTTGCTGGTACAGTCTGCGCAGAATGAAGTAGTGCTGTTTTCAAGGCCTAATTTGCAGATCCCACATTTATTTCAAAAGACAGCAGTATGCTATGCGAGCATACTGCTGTCTTTTGAAATAAATTATTCCCAAGGTTTCTGTGCTACTTACCACATAGTTCACACTTGAACTGTGCATCTGTGCCTTTTTTGCCACATATGTTCCGATGGTAAAGGAAGCCGTTTACGGTTGTAAAGGTCTTGCCACAGCCTTCGTTGCGACAGGTGAGTTTGCCCAACTTGCGCAACATTAAGGGGAGATTTGCATGGTTAGGCTGAGGGGACTCCGATGCATTCTCTGAGCTTCCTGCTTGGTTACTCTGTGGAATCATGCACGTAAAAGCAACAGTAGATCATATCTATCGAGTAAACGGCTAACAGCATGATCACATGACATGCACATACATGTACAATCAGATCAGGTGGAGAAGGGTTTCTGAATATACACACATACATCAAGTTTTACATAATTTATCAAATCAAAAGAAGAAAAAGTCTCCTTCGAAGGAGAAAACTTTACTTTTTGGGGAGTCGGGTTAAATAGCGAAGTACATGTAGTCCTTTCCCTGCCTTTCACCTCTGGGGCCCGGGTTCGATTCCCCGCTTGGTCAATATGTAGATTGGGTTTTCAGTCCTTACCCGATTCCGTGGGTTTTACCCAGAAATTTCTTCTCTGGGGTTTTCCTCCCACCTCTAAAACTGTAACCGCTTCTTATTGTCTCCTCTCTACAGATGTGGGCGGATGTGGGTCGCTTGGTGGCTGCCCGAGGTGCCCTTGTATGCCACTGGCTCGACCGCGTTTAATATTTTCATTGTTCAGCGCATTTGAACATATCTGTATAAAATCTGCCCTCTATAAATTATTATTTTTATTATTCCTGAAAGGCTATACCGTGTCGCCGTGTGCAGCCATCAGATGATACTTCAACCCCGCTGCCGACTGGAATTCCTTACTGCAATGACGACAAGAGTAGCAATCAGGCTGAAAAAGGAAAACATTTCAAGACTTGTATGTCTTTCAACATTAGAAAAGGGTAATTCCAGACATTAGGGGTCCAAAAGTGTGATATTTTTGTGTCCTTGTTACATCTGACCTTTGTTATTTGACATGGAAATATCACCAGAATTGATTTCAAACTATTAGTATCTGTTTGGCAGGTAATTTGCATTAATTTATCAAGTGCTCTCAGAAATTAGAAAATGTGTTCTGAACTTACCAAATGAAATAGATGTGACAGAGACACGAAAAAAAATGGACCCCTAATTTCTGGAATTACCCCCAAACAGTTCAAGAGCTCAGTGAAGAAGCTGTAGATGTGTCCTCAAAAGAAAATAGAAGAAATGGGAATGAATTTACTTGCTCAAATGAAGTAATCATTTGATAAGGATGAGTGGCATACAGCCATATTGCCAGCAGGGAATCAACTGATCACAGTACGTGTATCTTATCCTGTTCCTAGTTTTGGCAATTGATTCCTTTTCAGTTGAAGAAAACATCTTCAACTATGACTTCACAAAATTCCGCACTGACATACACGTACTGTACATGTACTTGGGTTATCAAGGTCTTACACAATGAATGTTGGAAGTAATTTGTTTCGCTCAGGAGTTTTGAAAAAGAATGATAAAATGACGAAAATAAAAATTCATTCCTAAAGAATTCGGCAATGACATCATCATGACACATCCCAGTCCAGGTACCTGCCAAGTTTGAAATAAGCTGGACTTGGAGTAAAACAAATATGAGCCTGCAAAATGTACCATTGCAGGCCTGTAACAAGACCTACCGTATGATGATTTCATCATTGTTCTAGCAGCAATTACGCTATCCACTCCGAGCCGAAGTGCACCCTCAATGGCAAAGAAGAGACAGGCTGGAGGGAAGTTTTTCAACTAAGTCTGTGAAATGCACACAGTGCGCAAGAGTGACCACGCATTCAAACAGAAATTGATCCTTTGCACTCAGCACATCCTGCACCTACCACACAAAAGAAATCTTTCCCCACGCGGACACGCGGTGAGTTCCCAGGACTGTCACTGTACACTGTATATAAACACCCCCTCTTTTGTTCCCGCTCTGAGCGGATAGACGCAAGCTTTTAAAGTGACAAAAGTCCTGGTGAGAAAAACCACAAAGTCTACGGAGTCTGAGGGATTGTTGAACAGGATCTTTTCTGATACTCATGGGGACAGTTCGTTTTTCAAGCTCACCCTCTTAGATGAACACAATTTGAAGTGGTTGAGGATGGACTTCATCTGGGTTCGTCTACAGTAGCAATAAGGGCACTTGGCGTAACTCAGCTGTTGAAACTGAGCTTCCCACAATGCAATCTGTGCCGTATGTGTCTTTCGATCAGCAGCATCTGTAACACAATGCCCCCAAAATGGGTAAATGTCAACAATTAATGAGCACTGTTAAATGAAACCAATTGAGTGCACATGTTGAGTGCATGCATGGAGAGCACATGTTGAGCGCATGCATCGAGTGCACATGTTGAGCGCATGCATTGAGTGCACATGTCGAGTGCAAATTTTTCTCAATTTGTAGCTCAAGTCTACAGTGTGTATTTCTGAGTATTCAGTAAACCACACTGTGCTGGTAACATGGCCCTACTTTACTTACTGTCGGAAGAATAATGTCAGAGAACATCCTATTGTGTGAAGTATTGATGAATTATGTCTTCACGTGGAAAACAAAACTACCAAACGTGAATGAACATTTTTGTCGACTCCAATTATCAATTTCGGTGTCTCACCCAGGCAGGATGCTTTCCGAAAGTCGGGTATCTCCTCAACATCATTGTCATTTGAGAGATCCACTTCTTCATTGGGATGAAAAAACAATAATTAAAAAACAGCAAATGAATAAAAAACAATTTAAACAAACACAAAACAAACAAATTCAGTTTGTTTTTTTAATTAATTTCATTTAAAAAAAACTTTCAGTTTAGGTCATTTAGGTGGTGTCATAGACAAGCTCTACGTGCCGCACGAAACATAAGCATAAACATGAACCCATCTCCTGTTGCCATGTATAATGGACAGGCACATCAGAACTGACTTGTTTTTGTCTGTCAGCAAGTGAATGCCCTAAGCTTGTTGAAACATCATGAATTACCTCAAAGTGGACAAATTAACAAACTTTTGCAGAGTAAAATGTAAACCATGCAACATGTACAATTGAAATTTCTGATTCTGATATGATTAAACTTTCTGTATGCACATGTACGTCTCTAGTATTTTGATGGACATCGGTGATTTTTGGAACTAACATAATACTGAAGTCGTTGTTGGACTTGGTCACCCAAGTTTCATGAAGCTCTCTATCCTAGATTTCCAAAGTTGCTCATAATGGATTGAAAATGGACAGTGTAGGTTTGTACTGTACTTACTTGATCGTCTTTCACCTCCCCTCATTCTCCCACTTCTGCCCCGCCCTTCCCTCTGTCCTTGACTGTGTCTAAGTTGAACGTCCTGGTCTGAATCATCTGATTCCTTGCTTTCTGAATCAAGGATGAGATATCGGGGGTTGAAGAAAAACCTGTATTAGCCAGAACATGGGTTGCAACAATGATAAAAACTGACTGCAAATTTTCAAAGCCTTTAACCCCTTCGCACCGGGAGGCGGCTAGAGCCGCCGTAAAAATTGAGATCCTCAGCCCGCTTTTCAGCTATTATTCTCGGCCCAACGCTCGAGCAAACACGGTGAAAGAAGGCAGACCCTGGCTCTTGTACGTATGGTAATTGGTCTTTGTGCGTAGCCCAGAAATGAAAAGACCGATTTTGCATCACAATCACCAGCTTCACAATAGTCCCCACTTTGAAAAGAGGCAATGGGAATGTGGAAGGGTGAGTAGAGCCGCATGCCATCGAACAACCAGCCTTTTCACCGGGTAATTCAGAGTGTGCAGAGCAAGCAGGGCCACAAACCGAGAATTTGCGGTTTGGCAGGTGGCCTTTGTGGCCAAGCGAGGCTGGAATTCTTGGAGTCGGCTTTCAGGAAGAAATTCCCATCGTCAAGGGGTTAATAGCCAACAGCTCTTTCAAATCGCCATAATGATTTCAGTTCTTACACTTGTGACTTTGTGTACAGTGGAAATCCTAAAAGATAAAGCCCCTTAAAAATCCACAATTTTAGGGTCAACAGGACTATAGTCTATCATCATTCATCACCACACACTACCATTTTTGTATCAAGAATGTTTAAATAATGTACGGAAATTCTTCATCAACTTGGAGTTAACTTTTAACGATCAGCTTTGCTGTGTGTACTTGCATAACTGCAGTCAAGGGTGACTGAGCACCACTGACTTTAAAAACAAAATCTGAAAAAATCACTCTGATGGGACCAGTTTTTGCTGTGGCATAGCTGAGTAATTTTAAGGTAAATGATGGAAAAAACTTTGGAATCATTTAGGTTTTCATACATATGTACATGCACTTCTACATGTATTTGTTGATTTACCGGTATCCCACGCTGCAGAGAAGCTGGAACATGTAAAGTTTACCTTGTGGCAAAAAAAAATAGCTCATGAAATTTCAGGAATCGTGACAGATCAAGGAAGATCTGTACCGAATATTGACGATTCTCATTGGGGATAAAATTAGCAAATTTCCCTTGCAACATTACACTTCCCATAATGATGCACTGTGTTTTCAGAACAAAAACTGCCAGTCGATGCACATTTCAATTATCCAACGTGTTCTCAAGGAGAATGAATCACGTACATGTGGACATCATGAGTACACAATTAGACTTACCTGATTGTCTGTTGCCTCCTCTCCCTCGTCTACCTCTGCCCCGCCTACCCCTCCGTCCTCCTCTACGATTACTTGCTACATGTAGGGGTGCATCCTGGGCCGATTCATCAGACTTCTCACTTTCTGCGGTTGGATATTTCAGATGTTGCAAAGTGATTCTTAGCTCAAAAAGAGCCGGGGGAGGGGGGAGGGGCAAATCCTACTCCCTCAACTGTTTCTTCATTATTGTCACAAGGGCATGCTTTTCCCACCCCGGGCCATTCAGAGATTTTAGAGTGACATTTTGTCATCATTCTGACACCCATTTTGCAAAAATCAAACATGCTGGTCTTGTGCAGTGCACAATTTTCCCAGCCATGTCAGCCAAAAATCCAGAATTTGTCAATTGCATGCTCAGAGCATGAACTTCAAATGACAGCAACACCAAAAGCAAAATTGAAACTTGACATTTGTACAGACAAGTGTCTACATGTATATGCAAGCTACTGGTAAGGTTCAATTGATCAGGTATGTGACAGCAGAGTTCTTGGGGGAGGGGTCAGAATTCCCCCCCTTCCCTGCTGCTTGATGGTCCAAAAAGATAAGACTCTTTGAGAGTTAAATATGTGCCTGGACTTGTAGGCACCTGTACAGTGGCTGCTGATATCCATGACATGACTGTGTATGTAAATTGTAAGCCTCTTTGTTTCACATGGAACTGAATCTCCATCAGTAATCTGCGGTTGGTTCACCGACACCAGAACCTGCATTAATGGACAATGTGAACCAGTGTTTGGATCACTTATTGAGATCCAGATCCATGTGAAACAAACAGGAACATGTATGTGTCTAACTTCCAGCAATAAAATGCAGGTTCTATATTCCTGTAGCTAAATACATGGAATTACATGTACAAGTACCTTCACGTGTGTGAGTGTGAGGATGGCTTACAGTTGAAGTAACTCACAAATCACTAAGCTACACCTAATGTCCTAAGTTTCCCGTTGTCTAAAATACAAATTCCACATTCTTAACATTGAAAATTCTGTTTTCTTTGGTTTTCTACACTACACTTCAGGCTTCCGCTTTCTGTTACATGTTGATGTGCACTGCTTTCTGTTACATGTACATGTTGATGTGCACTGCTTTCTGTTACATGTTGATGTGCACTGCATTCTGTTACATGTTGATGTGCCCTGCTTTCTGTTACATGTTGATGTGCACTGCTTTCTGTTACATGTACATGTTGATGTGCACTGCTTTCTGTTACATGTTGATGTGCACTGCTTTTTGTTACTTGTTGATGTGCACTGCTTTCTGTTACATGTGGATGTGCACTGCTTTCTGTTACTTTTTGATGTGCACTGCTTTCTGTTACATGTGGATGTGCACTGCTTTCTGTTACATGTGGATGTGCACTGCTTTCTGTTACATGTGGATGTGCACTGCTTTCTGTTACATGTTGATGTGCACTGCTTTCTGTTACTTGTTGATGTGCACTGCTTTCTGTTACATGTTGATGTGCACTGCTTTCTGTTACTTGTTGATGTGCACTGCTTTCTGTTACATGTACATGTTGATGTGCACTGCTTTCTGTTACATGTACATGTTGATGTGCACTGCTTTCTGTTACATGTTGATGTGCACTGCTTTCTGTTACATGTGGATGTGCACTGCTTTCTGTTACTTGTTGATGTGCACTGCTTTCTGTTACTTGTTGATGTGCACTGCTTTCTGTTACATGTACATGTTGATGTGCACTGCTTTCTGTTACATGTTGATGTGCACTGCTTTCTGTTACATGTTGATGTGCACTGCTTTCTGTTACTTGTTGATGTGCACTGCTTTCTGTTACTTGTTGATGTGCACTGCTTTCTGTTACATGTTGATGTGCACTGCTTTCTGTTACATGTTGATGTGCACTGCTTTCTGTTACATGTTGATGTGCACTGCTTTCTGTTACTTGTTGATGTGCACTGCTTTCTGTTACATGTGGATGTGCACTGCTTTCTGTTACTTGTTGATGTGCACTGCCTTCTGTTACTTGTTGATGTGCACTACAACTAATACAGTAGCTAAAGGCTTCAGACTTACCACTTTCTGCTCGGTTTGCATATTGGCTTTGCCCCCGCCCTCGTCCCCGCCCACGCCCTCGTCCCCGCCCACGTCCTCGGGCACGCCCTTGTCCCCGTCCCTGGCCATGTCCCCGCCCCTGGCCACGTCCCCGCCCCTGGCCACGTCCTCGTCTCTGCCGGCCTCTCCTTGCTCTTCTGTCTCCATCTTCATTTCTGGCTGGGCACTCAACCTGTTCTTCATTGGCTTCCTTGTCACACTCCTCATGGGATTCCTCATCACCTTCACTGGTACTTCCCACAGATCCAATCATAACCTCTCTCTGGCCCTCTAACGCAACGCTGGAATGTTTCCTAGCTATTTCACTACTTTCTTCTGTACACTTTACAGGTTCTTTCTCTGACCTAACCCTCCTAGTGTGTGGTTTGGATGTACGCGCTTGATACGACTGTACTTCTCGATCTCTCCCTCTCTGCTGTGATGAGCGTAATCTAGTCCTTTTGCAAGTTTGTTCTTCAGGCTCACTAGGGCGGTTTCTCTTTTTGCCGTATCTCCTGTCAGATGCAACCGCTGCATCTGTTCTTGAAGATGCAGGGAGCAACATTCCACTGCTGTTTTCTGATTGTTGCCTATCTTGGCTGGTCTGGCTAAACAATGCCTCAAGCTGATGGCTGCCTTCTGGCAGACTACAGTTGTCGACATCTGGTTGATGAGCTGCACTGGCCTGTTCACTGCACGGCGGCTGATCCACCTCAACTGTTCCCTGTATATGTACTGGTCTCCCAAGTGAGGCAATCTCCGAGATGTGGGTTCCTGTTGAACTTTTCAAGAGGTCAGCACCTTCCACGGGGGAAGACATTCTTTCACCTCGGACTCCCACGAGCTAACAAGCATGTCACAATACTTATTCTGTTCTCATGTTGATCTTTCTGCACTTGGAATGGAAGGTATCTACTCTCCTAGGTTTTCCATGAATTAGATTCCATCATATCCAAGATATAAAGCAGCTGTTTGTCGACTCTGTCTTCCTGTAGGTAGGATGAAAGACAAAAAGTTGAATGAGTCCATGTACACATCTGCATCCTCCTGGCACTGATCTTGAAGCCTGGTAAATCCTGCATGCCTGGAAGATCAAGCTTTTCCTTATCAAACACTGAACGATGACACATCAACCAATAACTCCTGTAGCGTGAGGGGCTATACAGTAGCATACATACCAAATGTAGCAACTGATGAAAAATTGAACAGTGCAAATGAATACATGGTTTCGTTACTCTAGCCTCTATCAACCAAATGCAAGGTGTGGTGATTATTAAGTGTGTTGAATCACGAATGGAACAGTACATGAATGCAACAGTACATGAATGGAACCGTACATGAATGGAACAGTACATGAATGGAACAGTACATGTACATGAATGGAACCGTACATGAATGGAACCGTACATGAATGGAACAGTACATGAATGGAACCGTACATGAATGGAACCGTACATGAATGGAACCGTACATGAATGGAACAGTACATGAATGGAACAGTACATGAATGGAACCGTACATGAATGGAACCGTACATGAATGGAACAGTACATGAATGGAACCGTACATGAATGGAACCGTACATGAATGGAACAGCTCCAAATCAAGGGAGCCTTTGTTCTTTTCTTTCCCCCAAAAGCTACATCTTCATTTTAAACTGGATCCTAGATGTATTTATTTGTGGGATGTTTCCTTTTTCTCGTTTTCTTTTCCTTTGGCTCCCAAAAGATTTTTTAATGAGAAATTATGTTCCACTGGGGCTGACTTGTATCTTGTGTCCCTACGCATGTGCTGGATGCCGGGTGAATAGAACTTTGCATATCAAACCTAACCATAGCTTTAGGATCATCCTGCAGCACATGTACGGATTGTTGGCTGGCTTGCAGCACGTGTTTTGCAAGCAATGTCCGTGACCAACCATGTCGGCGTTGTCCCGAGTGATTAAGTTACATGTACCAATCACAAGCAATATGTGCCTCAATATGGGCAATTTGAACTTAAAATGCTGGACATGTTAATGTTTCTTTGAGGCAAGGAACATTTGTAGTTTAGAACTTACGAAATGTTCACTTTTTTCACAATGGAGTTGGATTGAGGATTTTTAATTTTTCATTATTTGCACTTGGGAAGTTCAATTACAAACAAATGAGGATACCCTTTCAGATGAAGTGCACACTACACAGTTTGCTACTGAGTGTATTCTACTGCCAAAGGCGGTCAGAAAATTGATGTACAATGACACCAAATATGTCTCAGTTGTTAAATAAAATTGATCCCTGTGCCCCAATTCAAATGTTCAAGACATGATTCATGACACGATGAAAACAACACAAGATGTCATCCTCCGTCACAGAAAATGGTCGAACCAAGATGTGGAGCAAGCGCGGTCATTGGTGGGCTCAACGCGTGCGCAGTCTGATAAACACAAATGGTAGGAAAGGAGCGACAGTCAACAGGTGGAAGCAAGAAATTGGTGAGCAAAAATCTCATTTTTTTTCAAAAACACTCTGTCTCATGCTAGGAAACTTTATCAGTTAGGCCCTAATCCCGCTTTTTAGGAGGTATAGATTAATTAAACAGGTTTGCTGACAGGGGAAATGTTGATAGCTTTCTTACGCCTAGTCATATGCTAGTGAACCATATCACCATAAACATGACAAAAATTCGATTCCAAACCCCATAGTGTTACAAAACCATGTAAACCATGTTGGCTTGAAGTCACACGGAGTATGACGGAGTAATAGCTAAGCTAGGCCCTACCTTATTGGTTCAATTATCGATAGGCCCATGGAGGTAGCAAAAGATAGGCCCTAAAACATGTATCGATGTACAACAATGACAACGGTTGGTCTCTTGCAACCATAAAAACGTTCCTCCATGTTGCAACTTGCAACCAAGTGGCATGGTTAGGCCATTCTACCTCCATGGTTAGGCCTACATGCCCCACAGATTTATTTCCTACATGGTACACATATGGTCAGAAACCTAGAAGGGTGCTTAGAATACGCTAAAATGTAGCTAGGCCTATACTATAGCATAATGATTTCAAGAACTTATAGGCCTACTTACAACATGTACAATCATGACATTGTTGACAATAGACGGTACGCCGCGGTATAGTTTGTACAATATACTCTCCAGGTGGCGCTATGGCAGTTACGGCGCCACCAAAATGGAAATGAAATAAATCTTGAATCTTGAACCTAGAAATGTCAAATTTCATAAACTTGAATGATGCCACTGCCATAGACTTGTGTGTAATATCAAGCCGCAGCCAAGTGATTCGGACACCGTGACGGCCATGTACTCCGGGACCACACGGTGCTCCAGCCCTCTGGGACTACTTTCCGCCTGTAATGTCACAACTTAATGGAAATACATGTAGTTCCATCTCTATTTAGGTTGATTCCATATTATGGGCCGTAGCGTCTTTAGTAATACCCGCAAAGGACTTTCTGTTACACTAAAAAAAAAAAAAAGAATAATAAAAAAAAATGGGGTAGGGATAGGAGACAAATTCAGGCGAGGGGCACAACGGAGACAAACGAGCCGTTGCCTACCAAAGAGATGGCCGTCTGCCTCGCGCACAAGCACCCCCCACTGATTGAAAAGAACCGTAATGGTCGCAGGTGTTCAGAATTTTGTTGGTCCAGCTTGAGGCTCCTACGTTGTGTGAACGAGAATATAAACCTTGCGGCTAATTATAATAATCAAGAGTTGTAAGGTCAATATCTGTGTAGGCTGCTTTTGACCGACACGAAGGACTTTGATGGTATACTCCGAACAATGTTTGACTATATGAGTAAAGAAAGTTTACTGATAAAACTTTTTTCCGTCTTAGGGGCAGACATAAGGCCCTATCCAGCTTAAGACATATCTGACGATATGCCAAACTATTAAACCGTCAAAGAATAAGGATGCCAATCAGGGAAAGATGACTAATAACTAAAAATCGTGGATGGGAGGACATGTGGAACAGAAGCCTTGACCAACCATCACTGTTAAGACGTTGTTTTTAGAAGTGACAATTGCAAAAAGGAAGGGGTAAATCTGGACCCTAAACCAACTTGTTTATTATAGCATTAAAGCCAAAGTGACACGTTGTGAACAGCATATCATGAAGATGATTAACATGTTTAAGATGTGATATGTTTGTTATGGACAACGAACAAGCAGGGCTGGACTATCCAGTGGGTAAAGTATAAATTGAAGGCCTACGAAGAAACCACGATGTATTACTCTCTTTGGATTTTCGATCTTGAAAACGCTACAAATAATTAATTGTACGCAGCCTACGTATAATTATTTGTAGTGTTTCAAAATCTATTGTAGACTTTCACTGACAATTTCAGTCGTTCAATGTGAGCCCCTTTCAAAACGAGTTTTTTATCGAACGCTCCTTTATCATTACCGGCATTCGAACGTCAAAAACGTCATTCGATGTCATTTTTCAAGCTATCGTTTTGAGTTTATTCAAACTCAAGTAGTCCTTCTGTTCATCCACCATTTCGTTCATCAACGCACTTCCGTTTTGCGTCCAGATTTAGAGCATAATAAAAGGTTATGGACAGATGCGCAAGGAAATACGAAGTTCTTTAAAAGTAAACACCATTAAACCAGTCATCCTATAGGCATATGCTTTTTCTTAGTAGTATTTGAAAATGCATATCAAATTGGAGTTTCTTGACAAAGAAAACAAAAAATAATTATTTCAATTAAAATGTACAGGGAAACAACAATTGTTTTCAATATCTTAAATATATGTTTATATATTTTTGTCAACATTTTCTTTGGAATTGTTAGAATTACAAAAAGCTCAAATAGTTCCTTTGCATGCAAAAAAACAAGAAGAACAAAGATCTTAATTTCAGCTGATTTCGATGAAAACAGCCTAAGGGTCAGTTCATACTTCGGGCGAATGCTGTTGTAAAAGGAAATGAAGATACGAAACATTTGTTGCGAAAACGCTTTTCGATTAATCGAAATGTGTTCAACTTCTAAGTGTGAATTCGCAGTACTGATGTCACAAATTCGCGATTGTGCTCGCTTTTGGTTAAAGTATACACAAGCGTTTGCACAATGACAGTATAAACGGGAAATTTCAAATGAAGACAGTGGTTAATATGTATAATTTAAACCTCATGGGTAAAAGATCATTTATTATAGTGAAAGAAAGATACCGAACACCCACTCATAAAAGCCGTAGCACATCTAAATCGAATAGTTAAATTTTCAAGTAGATTGACTTTTAACAAAACCGAAAACACTACAAAGATTAAAAATCCTTCGCGCCTTGACAATCTTAATTTGATTGAAAGAGTTTGTGAAAAACCTGTGGCTATTAACTCACAGCTAGTGAAAATGAATTAAACTCACACTTTCTTGAAGGAAAACAGTAATAAATTATATGATAACGAGAAACTGTGAACACGAACACATTATTTACAAATAAGTCGACAAATATGCACGAATATGCACTGTAGTACAACGTACTTCGTTGATGGAACCTATAGTATGGCCTACGCCCGTGTGGTTCATTGTCTATACGGACTGGCAGCAAACAGGCACTTCTGCCGGTCTAACCATTAAAGCGATTTTATTCAGCAGTCATTCAACCACTTGGGATCAGCGATCATAAAATATATTAATGCAAATTTACATACTTCATCATAAATTTATTAAGAAATCTGCCACCTTAACATAATTTCTTAAATGCATTTCGAATACATCTGTAATAAAAAAAATAGCTTTTTGAAGGTGGTTTAAAGTTGGTGTATCCACCTCGAGCAAAAGCACCTTCGTCGGTGGAAAAGAGCCATGCTAGTCGGGAATGTTCGGTCCGTTGATTGCGACGAGCACACAACACATGCATCCCACAGTTGTTTGTGAACCATCGAAGTGTAGCCTCCGTTGCTAAGAAAATCGCTCTCTCAGTCCAGATCGGGGTACAATTAAGAGATGGCCATACGCCGTGCAGAGCTACCGATCAACTCCTATGAACTCCAGTTGCAGCTAGATTCCAACGTTGCGCTATTTAGGCCTACACCTCTTGAAGAAAAATGCTTAAACGGTAAGAAGAAATTGTACAGTGTCGGGACCTATTCACCAATATTTCAACGTAGTGCATCAAACGAGAGTAAAATAACCGGCATTCATTTAGCGTCGTGAGTGGATGCTAAATAGCGGTATACAATTATATATACATTGTACAGTGAAACATGACGGTGTGCAAACACCATGCAACCGATCCTCAGTCAGAAGATATCTGAAGGTGAAAAACTGTGGGCATTCTCTGGCTTGACGTAGACGAGGAACAAGGCAGGAACACCTCTCGGAAGGCCCGTCTGTATTTCTTGTTGGTCAAGTTGTAGATTACTGGATTGATGCAAGAGTTTAAGACGAGAAGAACGCCGGAAAAGACTTCAATGTTCTCGTTGGCATCCCAGCGGGTAACACCTAAGGTATCGTGGATGTAACCACTGATCAGAGTGATAGACCTCGGCGTGTTACAGATGAAGAACACCAGGCTGTTTACGACAAGCATCTTGGTGATTTGGACCCGTGACTGTTGAATCTTCCTGATCCATTCAGGTACCTGCCGACCGGGACGATGAATACGAAGCACAAACCGATCTCTTAGGGTCTTCACGATTCGAGCGTACAGCAAACAGTTTAGTGCCAGACAAAAGACGAATGGTAGGACTTTAAACACGTCGCTAAGAGCCGAGTACTGTCCAAGCGCGCCCATCTGGTCGCAGCGCCCGCCAGAGGAGCTCTGCAGTGGGTCTGCAACAAAAGCCGGACAGGGTTTAGAGGTCAAGATCCGCTCCAGATAGAGGGTGGTGCTATAGATGAGGCTGCAACACCAGGCTACAGCCACACGTTTCAAGCTTCGGCGGATGCTTGATGTGGCTCTGTGCCTTATCGGTTTGCAGATTGTATAGAACCGATCCACTGCAATCTGCGTCACGATCAGCATGCTCGAATAGTACGGCGTAGTTGCAAGCACCATGAATAAGCATGCTGAGATTTGAGTGGCGAATGACGAATGAACAGTCAGAAACTGAAAACAGGAGATAGTCAATAAAACCATGTCAGCAATGGCCAGATTGGCTAGATAAACATTGGTGGCGTTACGTATGGCTTTGCGACGAAACACGACGAGTAAGAAGGCCGAGTTAACAATTAAACCAGTTACGATAACAACCATTGGGCCAGCCCAGTGCAGAAGGAAAGAACGTTCTCCGACGCCAATTGTGTTGTTGATGTGAGAGATGTTAGAAGACATGCATTCGTTCCAATGTACGTCGTTTTCAAGAGACCCCATTTCGTACCAACAGTTACCATTGTGTTCTTGACACTAAGATTAGTCTACGTATAAGACCTATTTTGACCAAAGAGACACTGAAAGTTCTGTCTCTTATTATTCAGCCCAATTATACTCAGTCATGCTCCCGAAACTACCAGTCAATAGTCCTTCTAGTGTAGCGACTGACTTATTATATGTACGCGTAGGTATTAAAAACTGCGAAGATGTCACGTCAGAGGTACACTGTTGCTAATTTCCCGAACGTTTTGAGGCATTCATGACAGCCCTCTATTACTGTCATGTAAAGACTGCATGAAGGACATTCAAATCGCAACACTCAGTTGGATTCCTCACTAATGAATGAGCTTTATCGACAACAGACAATCCGTTCAAGTTATTCCCGCTGAGCCTACGGGTGGCGAAACTGTGTCTCTGTCCTGTGATGAAAATGTACATACGGTGTCCACGGAGATAGCTAATGCGCACGTGAAGACAGTCTTCCGTTCAATAGCATTTTCAGGTACAAATTTCGACATGAAAGGTTCGAGCACGAGGGCAAAGGTGCTCGCTGGATGTGCAAGAGGCAGGGCTGTGAGAGACTTCAAACCATTTTCAATCTATATGAAGCTGGGCTAATTACAAACATCATTTTCAAAGCAATTTACATCCCCCAGAGACCGGGAACTCAAGTGGGCGAAATAAATCATTTTCCCACATCCTCACTGACTTTTATAGAGGAGGGCTTTCTAACAAAGGTCTGACGTTGATGTTTTAAAATGAGGTGTAAGATGAGACAGACCTTTTAAGAGTACAGTACAGACTCACTGACCGGCCGCATGTCATTATGCGTAAAACAACAGTAGCCCACCCAGCACACGGAAGGTTTGGAGTCCTGGTGAGGGATAACATATTTTATGGGGCGTCCAAATATCATATAGCAATGGTTGTCACGGAGTGATACCTGATCGAAATTACTCTTCAAATTAATAATACCGTGCAATCTTGGTTTGACGTGGCCCTATATTGTGGCGAACATGGACATTGATTTAGTGGTGAAACAAGATTTTATTTTTTCTCGGGCCGCCACACCCAAACATTCCTGGAGTCAGTCAACCTTGCCAGAATGATGGGCTGGGCACCAGTTGAATTGTCATTGGTAGATGTGGCCACTTATGCATTGATTTGAATAATGAATATGTATGAAGGGTAGTACACAAAAATTCTGGGTTCTTTGGAATTAGGCGTGGCAGTGCATGAATTTTTCCTTGAGTTTAAAAGTAAACGATATGAGTTGAGTGTGATGAGTTGATTGCTGGATTCTGAAGAGAGGGCAGCAGCCAGCCTCGACGACATACAGTCATGAGTCGACGATTGAGTCACCTCTGATTGTAAAAGTGTATAAAACTACATGACTGTAGGTGCAGACTGTTCTGAGAAATGAAAAGCCAGGAAACGCCCAGTTCCTGTAAGTTAGCTATGCAGTGATATATTGGATATTTTATTTTACACATTTTTTCCTTGCGAAACCAGATTTTTGAGCCAGTAAAAATGAGATTTTGCCGAGATATTTCGCATAACGTCCTAGTAGGTCTAAGTAATTTGAGCCGAGGACGTTACAGCACTGAAACAATCTACCGTTATCTTGCAAGTTTGACACACTTGATAACACTTTTAGTCTTTAATTAATTAATAATAAGCGTCAGATTTAGCTTGGCCGGAAAGACCAGAATCGGAATTATGGTTGTAATTTCCAGGGTTTGAAGTTAAAAGAAAGAGGGAGTCGTTGACCGGTGGTGACGGAAGGGTTGGACCGCGGCGGCGGGACACAGAAACTTACAGTCAGCCACAGGCCACAGAAGCCGACTACAACGCGAGACGCTAGATGCAACACGGTGGCGGGCATTGAGGCTCTTCACTTCATTTATATTGTATTTAAAATTGTCGATATAAGAAATTATCCTCATTTTGGGTTCTTTTATAAATTAATGTAAATACTGTACAGGCAAAACAACTTTCCAGCAACAGGTGTTTATATATTCATGTCTAAGCTACCAAAGGTCAGTCCCTAAGGGTAGGTCAACTCTAGGGTTGTTAGAATGGCACTGTCCTTAAACTGGTAAATCCCACTTTTCAATTTACTCCGAGTCTTTACAAAGCGTCATGACGTGCCACTTTCAATTGTTTGGATAATCTGCCTTGGTCATTTGATTTTTCCGAAAATGTCGACAGTATAATTAAATCCACTGAGCAGGCTTACAAGTTTCAATCTTTGGAATTAAAGTGCACGAAAAACAGGCCCAATAATAGTTTGCGGAATAAAGTTTTGTTTTATTTTGACGATTCCGTATTCAGCTGTACTTTAAAATCACGATTCTGAAATTGTTGTTCTGAGTTAGAAATCCCTGCCTTATTCAGTATACCTACTTGGGATACCTCCATGGGATCGCCTCTATCCCCGGTTCTGGCAGACCTGTTCATGGAAGAATTTGAGCAGACAGCCCTCTTCTCCGCGGACCTCAAGCCCAGCGTATGGATCCGGTATGTGGACGACACTTTCGTCGTTTGGCCACACAGCCCGCAAGACCTCCAGCTGTTCCTTCAACACCTCAACAGCCAACACAACGACATCCAGTTCATCATGGAGAAGGAACAAGACGGACGCATTGCATTCTTGGATGTCGAGGTTTCAAGTCTACAAGATGGCACCCTATCCCGCACAGTGTATAGGAAGCCAACACACACCGACCGCTACCTGAACAACCGGTCATTCCACCACTCCAGCATCAAGGCCTCCGTCAACAGAACCCTCGTGCGTCGAGCATACAACATCTGCGACCAAGACCACCTGAAACCGGAACTCCATCACATCTTCACAGCTCTACAGCGGAACGGGTTCAAGTCAAGACAGATCAAGACCCAGGACCCCAGACCCCTCCAGACCAGCGGGTCTCCTATACCCAAGGTTAACCCATTAGGCACATTACTTCTGTCACCCTCCCCTACATAGGCAATACCTCCCACTGGATCCAGCGCATCCTTCTACACCATGGCATCAAAGTCTTCCATACCGCCCCCAACAAGATCCAAGCAGCTCTCCAGTCTCACAAGGACAAGCAAGACCCCAAGGCCAAGCCAGGCGTCTACAGGATCCCCTGCGAATGCTGCAAGGTGTATTTCGGCGAGACTGGTAGAGATCTCACTACCAGACTCAATGAACACCGAGCCCACGGACGACGGGGGGATCTCGAGAAATCTGCCATCATCAAACACTCCAGCACTGAAGACCACCAAGTCCACTGGCAACAAGCCCATCTCATTGCCAACATAGAACAATGGCATCCACGCCGTGTTCGTGAGGCAATTGAGATTCACAAGAACAGAACAGTTCTGCAAGACACAGGCTTCATCATCAGTGACATCTGGCGCCCCATCCTCAACCCTTCTTAGTTCGCCTTATGGGTCATCTATACCCTTGGCACCCTGCCCCAGTTCTTCCTTTAGTCTGCCTATGGGTCCTCTATACCCTTGGCACCCATGTTTACCCATCCACACCCCCATCAGTACTGCCACACCTGAGTAAGTTTACCGCCACGCATCACCGAGCCAGCCTAATCCCTTCTCCAGAGTTCCCGCCTTCACGCATCATCGGACTAATCCCTGTCTCCAGAATCCTCCACCAGACTACTTAAGCTCCACTCCCAGTCAGTATCCGGCATTCTCCTGATGACGAGCAGAGCATACTGCTCGAAACGTCGAGTACCACTGGTTCTTTTCAGAACCGCAAATACTCACAAAAGAGATACGTTCATGGTGCTACCGCAAACCTACTTTCTATTATACCTCTTCACCATGCAAACCTTCAAGACTTAACTCCATTAAATATATTTTTTTCTTTAGAAAGGTTTAATTCCAACATCATGCTTTATAACAACCACACATCTGAAAGAGTCAACACTACCGTTCCAGTGTAAAATGCATGAACTTGAAAATTCAAAGCAGAGTATTTACACATTTACGGACGGGGGCAATGAGGGCGCTGTGCCTCCAATAACCATTTCTTGACACACGGAGGGAGAAGCTCGCAAAATGCAATCACAGGAACCAGAAAGGCCGTGAAAGTTATTATTACAAATACATGTATTGCATCTACCAGATAACCGCAATTAAGCAACTTTTACCCCACAAACTTGTCAAAATTTAAGAGGTAATTCACTCGCTTTAAATAGTGAAGTACTCATAGGATTTATGCACATTCAACCGGTTGAGAGCAATATATACAATTGAAAGCTCAGCCAAAACCGAATATATACAGCGTTTGCCAAGCGTTAGTCCTATAGCCACTCACCGTGACACATTAAACTTAGGAGAACACTCCTCAAAACGGTGTATGCAATAGTATAAGGTTCTTCAATATAGGCAAATGTCTTGGATACGAAATGTTAGAACAGGACATTTTTCACCGTCATTAAAATTTCCACAACCGATATAATACCCTGAGTAGTAAAAACAGTAACCCTTTCTATTCAAATGCTATACACTACGTCCATAATTACTGCTATTATTGTGTTTGTAAACTTCAGCGTCGCTGATTTTCTAGGGAAATCAGTTTTTGTTTCACAAAATTTAATTTAAGTCAGTTTTCCCCGACTGAAGTATAATCCTACTTTCACATTTACGCTTTGTCGTCGAATTGTTTCTATACTAAACAAGCCAACATCAGACGTAGCACGTACAGCCGTTGATGGGGCGGGGGTCGCTGTATGCTGCCTCTGCAACATGTACCAACCCCGGTCGAACCGGGTCTGACAAACCACCCGAGAGCAGGCTCGATGAAATGCACTATTAGGCCGGGTCTGAGGTGAAGCATCCCCCCACCACACAGCTCGTTGGGCGACGTGCATATGGTAGCGCCACCAAGAGAGACCCAGACCCTGGATAAACCAGAAAATGTCGCAACTTTGTGTTTGCAGAAGACATACTTAATTTGGGATCTGTATAATTCAAAATCATTGCGGTCACTGCAAGCACCAAGTGTATCCAATTCGAACTGGAGCACATTTGACGAAACTCCTCACGCTAACTTGAAACGTCGTAAGCAATGAATGCACCACCTTTTAAAATGAGAGTTTCCAAAGACATGATAACATCACCGCTAAATTCAAGTTGCAGAAATGGTAAAATAAGGTAGGAGATTTGAGCAAAAACATTGAGGAAAAAAAAGAGCAAATAGATTAAAATAAAATGGAATATCCATACAATGATAAAGACCTACCCATGTATATATACCTATAACAACAAACTTCGTAAAAGTGAAATGATACAGTAAAAAAAATTAAAGGTTGGATCTGCAGAAAGACTGAAAGAATTATAAAGTGAACATGATGAACGAAACTCTGAGATTAAATGAACGTTCAACATTTTACTGTGATAGACGGTCACTGCGTAATTATAGAACTTTGTAATCCTACTGCAGGATTTTACGCAGTCCAGCAACGAGTGGGAGTGGACACAGTTGGTACCACAACTAATTACGATAAACGCCGAGTCATGGCAGCCTCTCGTGTCGTATATCCAGCCAAATGTTGGAAAATTACACATTATACTATCCACTACTTTGTCAATTTGTCAAATAAAATTGAGGTTTCATCAAAACATCCTGTATGACGCCGTTTTCGGTTGAATTTGTCCATATTGACGAAAGGCTTTCATGTAGGTGGCATAACTGACGACAGTGGTCTCCCTAAAGATGTGGAATAGAGCAGAGTTCTTAAAAATCCTGCAGGTACTCATGTACAAAATTATGTGACACATTTGAAATGTGTACTAGTCGTCATGATACTCGACTTTTGGACTCTGGCATCAATATCAGTGATTAAAGAACACTCCTAAAATTTTCATTCTTTAAAATCAACTATTTCAATTTTCAAGGAGGTACATGTAACATGTAATAAATGTGGAAATTGCAATATAAAGTAGGCTTGTCATTTTTTTTCCTGCAACATTTATTAACACAACAGTGCTTCCCTGAGAAAAACTCCACAGTGTGCCAGGCTAGGATTCGAACACACAACATCCTGCTTACGTTAAAATTTAATTTTTGCTGCCGCCACAGGAACCCCACCCAAATTATATCAGAATAGCCCAGTAGTGCATTGTATACAGACAGACGCAGACGCAGCAAGCAAGGCATCCTACTGGGCTGTTTAATGGCTGGTCAATTGAAATCATTTTTGCACCACGAATTGCAATAAATAAAAAAAAATGAATTAACTTGTGAATAAGCTCAAAACTATTTCACATTGCTGTAATTATACAATTCATTTGAGATGCCTCTGACTCAGTGCTTAACAGTGCTACGAGTGTCATTCCACGAAATTGAGACAGGGATAAAGTGTCCATGTTATTTGTCAATTTTTTTTTTAATCCTATATATTTGTAATCAGGGATTTTTATGCAACATAGCACTAAGAAATACCTCCCGTATGTCAAGAAAAATTTTACATTTCAGTATTTGAAAACAAAGCTGAAGCTATTTGAAGCTACCATATACATGTAGTTCTCCTTACTGTTTTAGGAATCCTCCAAATTTAGATTTCACAAGATTGTGTTAAGTACACCTGCCAGTGTGCATGAGTGCATATATGGTTGAAGCATGTGGCCTGTTAAGTTTTATGCTCCTTATGGGTGTTGCAATTTTCTGACAAGATACATGTAAGTGTACTCCCTGCAGTATGCTGTCATTAGCTGGTGTGTCCTCAACATTGTGGCTTCCCTTCACACATCGTTCACCAATTTAGCCACCAATTTAGGGGGTGGTGTAAGTGATGCTGGCACAACCTGAAGGAGTGGGATTCAACAAAGTATGAGTGAATAAAAGCTCGCTTGAATGGGGTTCAAACCCAACTTTCTTTTTCACAAACAAGAACGTATTCCACTTGCATTGTTTTTTCATTTCAAATGCCAGTTTTGAAAGTGTGGCCACATTCTGAACTGTTAAAATCCAAGGGTCACCAAAAGACCATATTCCAATAAGTGTGATGGAACGTACATAATTAAGGTAATTCAAACGATGTTAATTCACATAGTAACATTTTATTCATAATTTACAGAAAATATTAAACTTCGCAAAAATGGTTCTATAAATACCCTCAAAGAATAAATAAAAAATACAAGGGTTCAGATCTGCTTGGTTAGATCGGCCCAACTAGATGACATAAACCTAAGATATGGCATCTGGCCAAGAATTACTTTTGAACAAGAGTTAAAATCTGACTTTATTGCTTTTGAATCGTTATAGCATGCATTAAATTCTGGTTACTACTCAACCAATGTTTACAGAGGGGTTAACATGAGGGGTTTACATGTGAACATAAAAAAAGCATGCATTGCAGTGCAATATGGATTAAACAAACCTACATGGAGCCAGACACAAGAAAATGCTTGAAAATGACACCACCATAAAAAATGAAAATTGTTAAAATTGCAATTTAAGAAATCACATTTAACACAGGAAAACTCAAGTCAACAACCAACTCAAACAACCATCTCGATGCACTTACATGAACCAGGACCAAGATTATTAACTAATGGTGTGGGCAGAAATTCAGTGGGTAAGCTACAGTGGCACCTGCACATACCGGTACAAAATGAAATATAAGGAGAATTACTGTGAAGTGAAAAAGAATACTGCACCAGACCCAAAGCAAACCAAGTCACTTTTTCTTATTAATTTTTTACATTGTTTGTGGTTTTTATTAATGAGGGCCTATGTTAATATTATCACCATGATATGGAGGCCCCCATCTTTCTTTGCTCTACCATCCATGCGAAAACAAGATGGCAGCTGGTCGGGCTGCACGAGCAGGCCCGACTTTGTCGCTCAAATTTCAACCATCAAATATCATTTTCGATAATATGTTACGTTGAATATGATATGCAGGAGCCTTACTAATATTGTAAATATAAAATATTTGTATAAAAATGCTTGAATATTTAGTTGGCACACTGTTGATGCTCGTTGACACTAAATAGCATGACCCTTTTTAAACTAATGTTTTATATTTACACTGTACAATATTAGCAAGGCTCCTACATATCACATTCAATGTATCACGTAATGGAAAATGAGTCTGAAAATTTGAGTGCCAAATTTGGACCTGCTCTTACAGCCCGACCAGCCGCCATCTTGTTTTTGCATGGACAGTACAGCAAAGAAAGATGGCGGCCTCCATATATTGCCAAAAAATTTTGTTCTTCGGCAAGAATCTGAAAGCAAACAGTTTGTTTTTTTGCGTGAATCTGGAAGCGAATTCTATGTTTCTCGTACACAGTAGCAGGTCTTAGACTCCCTAAATTATGATAAATCCACTTTTACATCTGTAGAGGGTATTTTCAAGTTGTTGACACGTTGTTGATGCTAGTTGTGTGTGTTAATGCTTGTTGATGCTAAATAGCACGACCAATGCAATGTAATTTTTGGAACAGAATTATTAATATTTAGGCCTAACCTTTTTATTTGGATTACCAGCAAAACAATTTTTATTTTTGTGGGAGCATTTTTACCACCAGTAATTGTTTGCATTTCGCACAGTTATACTAGCTATCAGAAAGTGATGAAATGTTTTAAAAGGTAAAAGTTGGCTCAGAAAATTCTGAAGGATTTATATATACTTGGAAAACACTTTCCACTTTAAAGTGTGGCAATAGAAAGTGGTTTTGAAATCGGCAAAATCAAATAAACCTGCCGCTCGAAATGTTTGCCAAAAACCAAAACTTAGAGACCGCTCCAGCAGGTTTTGGATGGGGGATTGAACTTTTGCCCATGTATGGAACTCTTTTCATCTTCATGACATTGGAGTTTTGTAGAACCTGTCAATCAACAGTGGTGACATGTATGTTGCAATATAAGCGGCACAGGTAAAGGGATGAATGCAATCATAGC
The DNA here is from genome assembly GCF_054643075.1 of Acanthaster planci. Taxonomy (NCBI): domain Eukaryota; kingdom Metazoa; phylum Echinodermata; class Asteroidea; order Valvatida; family Acanthasteridae; genus Acanthaster; species Acanthaster planci. Next base: position 5,611,309 of record NC_141778.1, read on the forward strand.
AATGAATCATGATAGGTTGCACTAAAGCTCGAAAAGTTTCAGGTCCACAAAAACACATTCTGAAACTTTCACAGCTTTCCTCTCTTCTGGGTACTATGACCAAGACAGGTCACGGCTACCATACATGTTGTATTTGTAAGTCTTTCGACATGGTTTACAACGGCGGGTGCATTTTTGGGCATCCACTACACCGAACAAGGTGTAATACTTCACGGCGAAAGGAGAATGGTGCTTGTGGAGTTTCTGGCCACAATCTAGGCAGCAATGGACAGGGGGTAGAAAAATCTCTATGGTACAAGTGGTTGAAGTGGCAGATGACACCGCGTGTGACTGGACCTTGATGTGCCTGCTTTGCCACCATGGAGGTTTAATAGTGTCACAACTGATGCACAAAGTTCAAAAGGTACACCAAGCAGGGAACTGATGAGGTGATGAACACTTGAAATGCCAAACTGTCAATCTTCCAGTGTGCTCATTAACCCTAACAGTCCTCAGTCCTCCAACAGGTGAAGGATTGAAGACCGTTTGGGTTAATATATTCACATTTTGCAGACCATACTTACAGACAAGTATACGAACTTTTTGATTGAAATTTAGTGTACTCGATTTTATAAAGTCTTGAGTCTCCAACGCACCTGTCAATTCAACGACGTCTTGACATCACTTCTCTAGATGCCTTATGTTGCGGAGAGCTTCGTCAACGTCAGTTAGCTTCTGAAACTTTGGCATTACGTGGGGCGATGTCTTGGCAAGTTGGCAGCACAATAAAAAACGAGTGAGAATCATTCAATCACTATTCAACTTCTTTCACGTGTGTGTGAATCAGGAACGAACGAGAGCGACAATGGGCGAGGTCTTGGCGGATGTGTGTCTTGGGGAGTGCGACGATGCATGGAGGAAGGAGGGGACTATGCGAGGATATCTGTAAGTAATTGTTTTTTCTCCTCCAGGTCTATGAAGTTTGATGTGAAAGGAACGAGCGCAAGGAGATATCGTGTAAAACGCGAAACCATGTGCAAATTCAGCGACGCGGAAAGGGAGTAGTCTTGTACCTGGCACCTTCATAATATTCTTCGAACAAAACTTCCGCAATGGCTTCTGACTATTCACTGGTTTACGTTCCTCGATTGATATAATAGAAGCAGGTTACCAATTTGTAGGATGTGAAGGATTTGTAGGTCATACAAAGTACAAAGTACAGTCATCTCAAAATGTTTCCACATATCATGCACCATGTGCCGGGTCCAACAAGACTAGTGTAGCTAGTCTGGTGCCCGAACCATACATAGAACCTAGAATATTAAAAAAAAACACGGGAAAAGCTATGTAAAGTCTGAAAACTTCACCGTCCACATTCCGGGCAGCCAGGTACTAGGTGTTGTATGTGCATAATCCATCACGAGTCAGTACAAGTACAGATCACCAATCACAACTCAATTGTAATGTATATTGTTTGGAATGTTATTTACATGTTATTTGGTTAGCATGACAATCACACAGAGTGTGGTAACCTTTGGCATTTCATCAAATTTTGTACTTAACCAGCTCTGAGAAATTGGCCCATGCATGAATCAACCGTCACGGCATTTGCTATGGTTAAACCTCTGAATAGGCCTAGAAACTCTTGCCGTGTAAATGTTGTACTTCTGTGTTTTGCCACTGCAAAACATCCAAACAATCCGGGAACCTTTTTCTGCTAGACATGGCATAGATGTACAATATGATGTGAAAAATTTTTAAGATATTATTCCAGGTTATTGTTTAGACACGGGACATGCAAATTACAGGGTCTGTGAATACTTAATTTGAGGTGAAGCGAAAGTTAGGAATGAATAACGATTGATAATTAAATCATTATCGTGCATTATGCACAATTTTGGGGGTGGGGGTGGGTTCCCTTAACCATGGATCTATCACTGGACGACAGTCGTTTGTTTGAACGATAGGTGCGCAAACGGGTAGAGGTGAGATTGTATAACCGCCATGGTATCCCTGCCCCTTTGCGTTGTTGCCTTTGAGCCGTATTTGAAAGAAAGCCTACCCGACACCTTGTGGCAATACTTCAGATCGGGTGCTGATGACGAGCAGACAATGAAAGATAATCAGTTTGCTTTTCAAAGGCAAGTGTTATGTTTTAACATACGGGCGATTAACAATAGTGCGCCTCCAAGAGTCTGTAATGCGTTAGGCGATCAAAAATGCACGAAATCAGTTGACCCTTTCCAAACGCGTATTGGGTCGACAGATTTTGCGTATTGTCATTGTCAGATGCGTTGCAAACTCTTGGAGGCGCACTTTAGTACATTGCCCTTATTTCGGCTTTTCTCGTCGCGCCTATGTACGCACCAATTAGGCCTACAGCTCAAAATGCCGACGGTGCAGATTACAATCAATACAAAATATACTAATTCCAAACTGTACTCTCATGTGTAAAGATCCATAAACATCCTTTTCATGAAGAATATCATTGAGTAGGCAACAGCTATAGTAGCATTACATTAACTTTACATGGTTTTTTTAGACTGTACTGGAAAGCGGTTCATGCTTTGTAGCCCAGCAGAGCAGAGAGAAAATTTTCAATTCAAGACAATTTTTTTTGAAAGAAAATCTTGAAATAAACAGCAGTATGATTGAATACAAACAGGTATCGCCTCCGACCACGGTGTCTGAGAGACGTCTCTCAACGTATCACTTCCACAAGCGTGTTAGGTCACTATATTGCATTTCCAGTTGGAGTGTCTCCCGTGGCTGCCCACGGATTTGCACACCCTGATGGAGAAATTGCGACAGCTAAAGGTAATAAGGACTCGGTGTTTGAAACAAAGTTGTCCATTTTTTGCCGATTGTCATACTTGTCATCTCAACACTAGGGTCACCCTTGAGAGCGGTACACGTATGTAGGACCTAATTTATATTGTTTCGTTGTCTTCGAATAGGCGTCTGTAGCGTAGGCTCTGTCATGATCCACAGTATGTGGTCCAATAAGAGATCAGAGGATGTTGCCAGCACAGTGCAGCCGAACACACCACTGTTCCATCAGCTCAACTTCCTTCGCGATAGGTCACGGATGGAAGAGGTGGTCAGAAAGGCCGAGGTAGCTGGCTACAGAGCACTGGTTGTAACTGTTGATCAGCCCATTATCGGTAACACACGACCCGCGAAGGAATCGTCTTTAGTTGTACCCTCACATATTTCGTAAGTCCAAAACTTTTAAATTATGCATTTGTTGCTTCTCCTTCTTTTTACCTAACCTCCGATGTTGTATTTATTTTAAATTTGAGTTATCCGAACCGTGCATTTTCGAAGCGGATGAAGGGACAGGTTTGGAGTTATGTAGTCAAATGCACAGCGTGAATCTTTGCCAATTTGTCACCGTTTATTTGAAACTAAAGCTTTTACGGCACATAGACTTCGTGAAAAACCACGCGCCTGTATAGCCGACCATGCTAATTGATTCTAATCAAACCAATTTTTAGAAGTCACTTTTCTCAGAGAATGTCGATTAATCTTTCTTTAATGAATGACAGATCTGATCACACGTGAGTTAATAGACACAGAAATTGCACTGTTGTTACCAAGTCAAGCACAATGAGAAACGCCCTCAACATGTACCTGTAGGTACACTGTTTGACCGTAAAAACGGTTTACACGTTGATGTTCTCTCTGAATTATTATTTGCTGCGCTAGTATTTCCTGTTACAAGTGAATCGAATCCCGTGACGATTTTTGATTTTCATACCGTATAAAGTGAAACACTTGTTTCCTTTTGAGAATGTTGTAACTGGAGATTGTAATTCTAACTGGACAATGTTCTAACTGGAGATTGTTCTAACTGTGTCTGATTCATTTTATACATACTCCTTTCATTTTATAACCTTTTCATTAATTTTCTACATTTTTTACTGTTTTAGTTTTTAATTTAATTGTAACGTAATTCATTATTTTTTCTTTGCGTTTTTTAACATTACAATAACGAATTTTGCCAAGTGTGTACAATCACGTCTAATTTTAGCAAATTTATTTTCAGTTTAATCTCAGTTATAACAATGATCATCTGTTATTTTGAAGTACATGTTAACATTTTTAATACGTATAGCACAAACAGTAACTAAACTATTTCAAAAATAACTACAACAATAAATTTACAGAGCAGATTAATCGTTACTTCTCAAATGATATTTCAAATGCATTGTGTTCTAACGTAATAATTTCATACGATGACCAAGTGATTTCGATTAGTAGGCCTAAGCATGTACTTCCACGCTTAGTAAACTTGGTGTCCACATGAAGAGGCAGTGAACAGTGGTTCCGCAAAATAGCCGTTTGATAACATTTGATAGTTATATTTGTAGCATTTGACAGTTATATCTGTAGCATTTGATAGTTATATTTGTAGCATTTGACAGTTATATCTGTAGCATTTGATAGTTATATCTGTAGCATTTGATAGTTATATCTGTAGCATTTGATAGTTATATCTGTAGCATTTGACAGTTGTATCTGTAGCATTTGATAGTTATATCTGTAGCATTTGACAGTTATATCTGTAGCATTTGAAAGTTATATCTGTAGCATTTGATAGTTATATCTGTAGCATTTGACAGTTATATCTGTAGCATTTGATGGTTATATTTGTAGCATTTGACAGTTATATCTGTAGCATTTGATAGTTATATCTGTAGCATTTGACAGTTATATCTGTAGCATTTGATAGTTATATTTGTAGCATTTGACAGTTATATCTGTAGCATTTGATAGTTATATCTGTAGCATTTGACAGTTATATCTGTAGCATTTGATAGTTATATTTGTAGCATTTGACAGTTATATCTGTAGCATTTGATAGTTATATCTGTAGCATTTGACAGTTATATCTGTAGCATTTGACAGTTATATCTGTAGCATTTGATAGTTATATCTGTAGCATTTGATAGTTATATCTGTAGCATTTGACAGTTATATCTGTAGCATTTGATAGTTCTATCAGTAGTATCTGATAGCTTGCACCCAACATATCTCCGCCGCTGTACTACGAACTTATAAATCCATTTGGACTCGTCAGTGATAATGCCGACAGTGTGCCTTGATATGCCATACATCGTGATGAATGAAAAAAAAAAAACAGCCGAAGAGTTGCACAATTAAGAGCTTTGTCCAAAAGTAAAACATTCATGTTTATGCAGATGTACAGAGTTTGCAAACGCTGGGCAGTAGATCGCATTCTTGTCACAGCTCAAAGCATGAGTAAAATCCGTTCGTTCTCTTGCACACCGTGGAAAATAGTTCAGGGACGTGGTTTGAGTCATTTGCCTCCTCGCCCGAGACAATCAAAGAATCTCCACTTTTCATCGTTTCTCTGTACTTTTAGAGCATCGTGTTTGCTTTTATTTAGCCGGTAGCATTTTCCTGCTGAATTATATTTTCATCGGTACTGACGGTAGCCCACAATTTCTTTTACTCTCAAAATATATCCAACACAACACAATGTATGCCCACGGACCTCAACTGTAAAATAGCACACACACCCTCTATGGGCGCGACATAGCAGTGGATTATTGAATCCGGTTTTATATTGTGGCAACGTCACGTTAAACCCACATCCTTAATTTGCTATTTTACCAGGTTTCCGAACGCATTACGCCCCGATGAGTCCTTCTGTCCTCAGACAGCACATGAATTATTTGATGATTCAGCAACTTGGGATACTATTTCATGGCTGAAGGAAATTACATCACTCCCTATCATACTGAAGGGTATACTCACTGGTAAGCAAACCGATGTTTATAGAGGGCTTGCGTGGAGCGTCCTCCCAGAGGACATTGTTTGTTATTTAGATATAATAACAATGAATGCACAAAAGGTTAGGTTTACTCTAGCCTTTCCTAGAGGAAGAAAACAATGCACTCTCACGTGACGTCATACACAGGGGGTGTATTAAAACGACGCAATCAAACTGCACGCACTCTGAACATCTTATCCATACAGACGTTTGGCCGCTGAAGAGTGGAAAATTCATATCATTTTTTTTCAAACTAAAAAAGCATCACAGTTATCAAACAGGAACTTTCGTCTGAATTATCATACGAATCAGGTAAAGTGTTGATGATGAATTGATGTCCACAATTTTTGACGAAATTTAAAGATATTTGGAAATCTTTTTGCGCCATAGTTTCAGATGTAAAATGCAAGCTGTATTGTTTAATATTTGGGCAGAGAGAAAGGTTACGGGATCATGGAACACAAAATCACATTGTGAAGTTTGCCAGATTTAAATTTTATGTTATGGAAACCATTTAAAAAGTAAGTAACGTGGGCGAAGGGACTTATTATCCAAAGTACACTGCTTAGAATAAAGCAGGTACTGGTACTAATCATGGATTGCATGAAAGGTAAAACTATCGATGTGTGTGTTTCAGAATAGGGTGTAAGGTACTTGAACAATACAATGCTATGAACTTTTTCTTAGTCCTTTCAATAATAGTAAAGCGAGTGACGACCAAGAAAGCACTTTTGCCAAAAGTCGGAAGAGTTGAAATTTCCACGTAACTAGTTTTGAGTGCTCTTGTTGTAATTTTATGGCTAGTTTAATTCAGCTTGATCAATGTCAGTGAAAGACCAAAGAGGAGTCATGGTATATAAATCTCAGGTGTGGATTTGATGCCAAAGGTATTGGTGGAGTTATCTTTCACTTCTGAAAAGCCACCCTCAACTGCTAATACATGACTGATTGTTATAACGTTAATTAAAAGCAAGATTACGATGCACTGTTCAACGGCACATTGAAAGAAACTGCGCAGACTGCTCAAAATCTGTAAGTGGTGAAAACCGTCCCCTGTTGCGTCGATTATTATTACACTGAAATAATAAATGCCTGCTAGTCGTATGAGCGACCAGAGTTTGCGGAAATAACACCTCTGGTGGGTGTGAGATTCAACGGCGGCGGAACGATTTTCAAAGTGATGGTGGTGGTGGGGGGGTTGTGATGAAACCATCAGGCAGTCCCCTTCCCCTGCTTCCGCCGCCGGTGGTCAGATTCTTACTGAAAAGTATCTGCCCTTTGAGCGTTAAACGGGGGTCGTATGTTCAGTAAGTATCATTCTAGTGGTAGAAAAGCTCATTATTAGGTGTTTTTATAACTGCGTGGGAACTTAGGACCAGCAATAGTTTATTTCATTAGCCACTCGAAGGCAAAAACATCTGAAACGTATAAAAAGAGTAGACCTTAAAAAGTGCCTTTACCACTGCTTACTGCTGTTTTGCAACTTTCTGTATTCAGCTGAAGATGCAAAAGAGGCAGTGAAGCATGGCGTTGCTGGTATCCTGGTGTCAAACCACGGGGGCAGACAGCTGGATGGAACACTGGCTACGGTAAAACTAACGGCTTGGGTGGCGGGATAAACAAACTTTAGTAAACTATATTTTAGACATATGGAAATGTTTGAAGTCTTAAACGGAGAATCACTTTATCAAAACGCGACGTATTATGCAGTGAATCTTGGTTTTGACCTAGCTATAAAGGTTCAAAAGTTGGATATCATTTTAACTTTAAAATCCACCATTAAAGCGTAAGTGAAATGAATTGTTTTTAGACATATTTTGTGTGCAACATTTTTGTACAACTCTTCATCAAAGTATGAAAATTGTTTTAGATCCTTTTTGAAACGTGCACTTTTTAACACTTTAAAATAGGCGTGGTTTCCTGGACAACTGAGGGCGCTGTTGCTGTGATTATCCAGAAAAGAAATTGTTCACTGCATTCGTTTTTCTGTTAAAAAGTGAAGCAAGAAATTTCTTACTGAAAACAGTGCTGACGCTTGCTTATTGCTATGCAAACAACAATGCATCAGCAAAGATGATAAAATTTTAGTCCAGCAAAATCTACAAACAATAAGAACATTTGGGTACAAACCAATTTAACCTTTAGGCTCTCATCCTGGGATGACATCAAAGCTTTGCTCATGAATGTATAAAACCCCAAAAGGCAGTAAAATACCCTTTGACATAGTGAAACAAAAATTGAAAATAAGGCAAGTTTAAAATAAGTTAAGAACTGAGACACAAAGGCACATTTTCACAAACCAAATCGATTTCAGGTACCGTACCTGTTAAATATCCAACTCGAGTAAAACAAAACAGGTTTATGTACCTGCCCAGTAATTCATCAAAACTGTGCTGCTTACAGTCCTCGTTATAAACAATACGGATTCACATGGGCATACAGTAACAATTGTTTGAAATCCACGGGCAGTGCTAATTAGTTAAGTGTCGATTCAGCAATCTGTCAAGGTCGGCCCATAGTGAAATCCATGCCTGTTCAACAGATCGACGCACTACCAGAGGTCGTCAACGCAGTGCGTGATTCCAGTGTGGAGGTGTATCTCGATGGAGGGGTGCGTAAAGGCACAGATGTCCTCAAAGCCCTTGCCTTGGGTGCAAGAGCCGTCTTCATCGGTCGACCGGTCATTTGGGGGCTTGCTTACGATGTAGGTGGCACACTCTGGCTGTTAAACCAAATCGTACTGGAAAAAGGGCCAGTGTAATAATACTGAATTTCATTTCTCGTAGATTTTAAAGGGGTAGTTCATGCATCAGTGATTTTAGTCGGTGCGAGTTCAACCGCACGTATCTAACGCAGCACCGAATTCAACCTCAGATATTGGGAGAAGCAGTTTAGAGCCTAAAACTCCAAACCAACCACTGTACGCCGCATCCCACCGCACAAAACCAACACACTAAGGGAGCAATCATGGCTGAACCTACTGCATGCCCTCTCCAGAAAAAGAGGATAGTGAGCTCCTCCATTAATGATGATTCTTTCTTTGAAAATGCTATGTGTGTCAGACTGAATTATTGATTCGATGTCTTGTATGTCAAAAACTTTCTACCATACTTTTATGATCCCCATCTATTTCTTTGTTTTTAGTGATCCCAAACTTCCCGGTCGCCGTTAGGCCATCAACTGCGATCGATCATTAATGGCACTATTTCCTTTTGACCTTTCTGTTTTCTTCAGGGTGAGAATGGTGTTAAGAAAGTCCTCGAGATCCTGCGAGAGGAGTTCAGTTTGGCCATGGCCCTCACTGGTGATGAATCCGATTTAGTATTGTTCTCGTATTTTCCTTTGAGCTACTCGTAATCCAAAATACAAGTAGAGACATAAACGTTGCCATTTACAGAAGGACCGCGATGTTTTGAACGGTGTGAAAGTTACACAGTTGAAGAACACCTCGGAAATAATTTTACAGCAGTGATATAAGTAAAGCAAGGCACAACCAGTATATAACGAAATCAAGATATTCGATTTAAAATAAAAGAATATTTAAATTACAGTTTACATTGGGAAAGTAAGTAATAAGCTTAGCCGGTCTGAAATGTTCAAGATTGATTCAGAGAAGAGACGCTGAATGCCTGAGCCTAAGGCCTTTACGCTGACTAGTGGCTCTGGGAACCTTACACGCACTGTTGAACTTCAAAGCAAACATAAAAAATCCCACAGGTCTTATGTCATAGGTATACTATGTCTCTGCAGTGCGGAAGCTGGAAAAAATCACAAACCAAAAAGAATGCAACTAATTTATATTAAAAAAAAATGAACAAAACGTTTATACTATATAAAACTGACTAGACAAACGACATACACTCTTGAACACCCTAGAAAAGAAATCTGGCAATTTTGGGGGTTCAACGAGCTGAATTTCTTCTGCAATGTGATTATATGAAATCAAAAGGTTTGTGAAATAATCAGGAAGGGAATGGAAAAGATCAGTACGGCGATGAAAGGGAAACAGAGCAGTGTCGTATCTTGAGGGCTGGTTGGAGGGTCACTTCCCCGGGGACATATTGTTGCCTTTTTCAGGACCTGAAATCGCCAGTACTTTTACAGATACATGTAGAGTATACCACCATCTGTCATTGTGATGGGGATTCTTTATGGATGAAAACTTTTTTGGGGGAAGAAATAAAAAGTCCCCACTTCTATTCTGGACCCAAATCTTTGTGATACGCCATTGGCCACAAAAGGCACATTTGAAAGAGTCCTCTGCTAAGATCTCTTCTGGAGCTCTTTATGGGAGAGGTGGAATGCGAGAATATTTCTAATCCATCAAATGTAAGGAAAACTTTACAAATGTGTGGAAACTACTAGCCACGAGAAATATCCCTGAACATGGGAAATGGTTGTAGGTTATAGAATGACACAAAATCACTTCTAACACATTGCTGTTGTTTTTATTTCACTTACAGGTTGTTCTTCTGTGGATGATATAAATCCAGATATGATTGTGCGACTGCCATACGTAAACAACGAACTGCATTGAAAAATGTGTTCCAGTCACCAGCTAGTCTAACGAAGTCTTAAATATTAATACTGATACAAGAAGGTACAAAGAGATTGTGACATAATAGTTTGACTTGTGATCAGTAATAAGACCTTGTTTCCATAATATGTATCGGAATTTTCCCCAACTCAAGCATTCACTCATTTAGTATTATTAGTCAATGTTAAAAAAATATAGAAATTTAGTTTCCACTGGTATATTACAATCAAAAACTAAAAACTTGGTAAATAAAATATTTAAAAAATACAAATGGTAAAAACCAGTCACAAACTGACACAATACACCCTAATGTAAAAAAGACCCCCCCAAAAAAACAAAACCACAAAAAAACATTAAAATACTAAGCATACGGTTACTAAAGACATTCCTACAGCCTAACCTTAATTTTGGAGGATATTCCAGGAAGAGATTTTTTAAAAAGAAACAGAAAGCAGTACGAACGCTGGAACCCCCATAAACAACTCTTTTAAGACGCTACAGTGGGATACGCGTTTAGTAGACGATAGATTACATAACAGTAACAATGAAAACGTAAATTTACCTTTTACATTGCTATTGAAAGCATTGACGGCATTCAGAATGAAAGACTGTCTGAAACGACCACGAGTTGTCTTGGGAACACGCAGTCGAATACCTGACTGGTTGTAGTTGAAACAAGCGTGAAGTGGGTGTGCGGGATCACGCACTATACTATGAATATTCAAAAGAATGCGTTTCTCATACAAACTACAAATAGAAGGAAGATCTGTTTGGATTACTCGTGCAATTTTCCTAGATCTTTCAAGCTTGTTAATGCTTTCTTGTGATAGGTTGCCAAAGGTACACAAAAATTTAACGTAAGAACGTTCTGTAGTACCGACTGATTAAGGAGAACCATGATTTTGTTGTCCACTCAGAACTCCCTAAGTTTCCTTAGGAAGTACAGCCTTTGGCTCGCCTTACCAGCTACAATTTGGGAGTTTTTTCTTCCAATTCAACCTCTCGTTGATCACAGTTCCTAAGTACTTGTATTCAGATACCTGTTTCTATGCCATGGTCGTGAATATTTGACGCAATATGGGGGTTTGAAGATTGAGACCGGCGGAAATCAAAAGCCATTTCTTTGGTTTTGTTTACATTCAGAACCAGGTGATGGCTATTGCATACCAATTTAAAAACTGTTCGACTTGCTCAAAGTAAGCCTCTGCGTTATCCTGCAAAAAGCCACTTATAACAATGTCATCTGCGTACTTAACAATCGCACAGTTTGAATCACAGACTCGGCCGGCAATCACTAGTATACATTGAAAACAAAACTGGTGAGATCACACACCCTTGAGGTGCTCCTAGACTCAAAGACCTGACTCTTGAAGTAACATTATTGCACTTAACCCACTTTGGTCTGTCAACAAAAAAATCAAGAATAACCAAGGCAGGTTTAGATGAAACATTCAGTTTGAGTAACTTATCAATTAACCGATGAGGAACGTTAGTATTAAATGCACTTGAAAAATTGATGAAGACCAACCGCACATACGACATTGGGGTCTCCAAGTGTTGATAAAGGTTAAAAAGGAAGACAATCAAGTACAACGTCTTCAACACCTCTGTTGATGCCATATACCCATTTCTTAGACAGGTTAATTAAATTATAGTAATTCCTGGTCAAAGCTTTACGCATAGTTTAGTGCTTTGATAGGATAGTAATGTTAGTTATTCTGGAGTTCGAAGAAGACATCGGAAATTCCAATATAAACAACCCTTTTATAAATAGGAAGGAAGAAGCCCCACTGTCCTACCTCATCTGTAGTTCTCAGTAAACATGGGCGTTTCACAATAGTGCGCCTCCATGAGTTTGCAACGCGTTGGCCAATCATAATGCGCGAAATTTGTCGACCCAGTGCGCGTTTGGAAAGGGTCGACAAATTTTGCGCGGGTGTGATTGGTCAACGCTTTGGAAACTCTTGGAGGCGCATTATTGTGAATCGCCCATATTGCGCATAAAGCACTAGGGCCGTAATTGAATTTAAGGTCATTTACAACACCTATTACAAATAACATGCAATAACTACCCAAGAATCTGTCAACCCAATGCGCGTTTGGAAAGAGTCGACAGATCTCGCGCATTATGATTGGTCAGCACGTTGCAAACTCATGGAGGAGCACTATTGTGAAACACCCATGTCGTTATTTTGTTTAATTATTAAGTTTATGTCCGCGGATCCACCTGAATTTAAGAACACATCCACTTCCAAGAGGTGTATATAATTTCCAGTACTAGGCAAGTAATTCAGACTGACACAGCAAAGATGTTTGGTATAGCAGTAGGTTAATTAGGCCTGACTGAATATAACGAGTAGCCGTATGATGACAGATTATGCAAAGGATTTGTTGAGGCAATTGGCGGTTGGATATGGCAAAAGCTAATAGCGACATGGTCAAGCTAATAACATGATTGAGCAAAAAGTGTTTACTGTGAAAAAATATAGCAATAAGCCTCTTATATAGCAAAGATAGCATCTTGTGTCTTATGTTTCAAACTGAACGTCTAATGTCCCTCGTGCCATTGTGGATATAGGCTGACCTGAAGAGTTGCAAATTGCGTTTGACATACCATTTAAATACAATAGTTAAGTTGAGAGCCCGCGTGCCATTCGATTTCTTTAATTACAGTGGTGCACCCTGTATGTGTAGGCATTTTTTGCCAGTCGTCAGGTTCTGATTCTTCCTAGATTCTCTTCTAGGGAGATTACTGGAGACCTTCAATTTTAGTGTAAACTCAAATATTGTAGGGTCAACAGCTGCCATTGAGTTAGAATACGGGAGTTCACGTTCAACAGCTAGCCTACCTACGGACTGAGCCTGGAATTACCGAACATCAACGGTACCATCCGAACATGCAAAATATAGACGGGACGACTGCGGAATATTTCGGCTTTTTTTCGCAAAACTGGAGGAATTCCTTCAGTCTTGGACACTGGGCGATACCGGACCATTGATTCGTAGAGTAGTCAGAAGCATCGGGTCTGGTATCCAGACTAAAGCAAATACTGCTTTTGAATGAAACATTGTCGGAATTCTTCCTGACCAGTCATGCCTCACCCTTCCTGACCAGTCGGGCCTCATCGAGCGTTAAGTGACCCCAGACCCGTGCGTCACATCTATTTATATCCGTGGGTGATGCCAGACCTAAGATTTTATCAAGAGTCGTCAGGGAGTCTTTGGGCAGGTGCAGCCGCGTATATAGGCCAGAAATAGGTCTGCAAAGCTCATTAAAATATTCTATACTAGAGGGTCCTGAGATCCAAGGAACTGGGAAATTGAAGAAAATTTGGCTCTGAACCTCTGGCCCAGACTTAAGGCTTCCAATTCTGAGCAATTTGGATGCAAACGGGTCCGAAAGTGGCGCTAGTTTGGCCATTTTGCAGAGGGATGCATTTTCGAATTGGCCATTCCGGGCAGTGAAATTTCCTTCATTTTTAGGATGGTCTTCTTTGGTGAGAGTTTCTCAAAAATTCATTGGTCAACCCACTAAAAATTGAAAGGAAAATGAAAGAGGACATGTGGAACATCGTTTTTCTGTGCAGCCTGAATGCCAGTGAGGGTTGTGAGCATTTTTTAAAGGATCCAGGAAATGAATTTTTCTTAGAATCACGTTTTGTATGAAAAACTGTTTGACACCTTTTAAGTTACATGAACTGAACAGTGCACTTTTTCAAACATTAAAAATTGACCAAGCATTTCTGGACAAGTGAGGGGGCTTTTGCTTTGATGTAGGCCCTAAATCCAGGAAAAATCATGTTCAAATTGTGAACCCCAAATCTGGGAACATTTCTATGGAAAGGATTTTTCTGGATTATTGCCATATACTTACACAGCAATAAATTGCTAAAGAAAATAAAATTTGCCGTACCAGTGGTTGAAAAATCTAGAAATTTTCTGTTGCACAAATCAATGGAACATTGAAATTCAGTGCCTTGGATGACATCATAGTTCTGCTCATGAATATGCATGATAACATTAGCATAAAAACAAGAAAAAAAATCAAAATATGGGTTAAAATTGCAAAACAAAAATTTAAAATCAGGTTAATTGAAACCCAAAGATCATGTCAACGGCTTTTATTAAAATTTATAAAAATATTTTTGTATTTCCTGGTTCCTTTATTTATTTGTGTAGTTTAGGCAATATCACTGCTGCTGTCTCGGGGAATTTAGCGGTGCACCTCTGTGAACCAGGAAACCTAAACCAGGAGCACTGATCGCCATTGACGTGACTAGGCGTGCAGACCACTAATTCAAATGAGAATTTTTGACCAGCTCATTAGCATTAAAAGTGCCCCCCACAGTATCTTTTGAAAAAGGAGATTGTTTGGCCCCCAAAATGGTGAGATTGTGTAAATCGTTGCCAGGATCAACTCCCTAGGTCTTTGAGCTTTCATATGAGTGCAGAAGTGCTAAAAACTACGTTTGAAAAATGGTCCTAAGTGCCCGCGAAAGTTGAGGGTTGCCACTTGAAAACTGGCTGCAATCAGACTTCGGACAAATCACTTTTTGGGGGGTGATTTTGTTTTGTGGGAATAATTAAAAATGTAATTGGTTAACCCACAAAAAATTGAAAAGAAATTGAAAGATAAGTGACCAGACAAGAATTTCATTTGTGTTTCAGAAATCTCAGGGATGTTGGCGTGCATGCTATTGGGACCTGAACGGTGCTGATTTTACACTGTTTTCAATGGGGCTTGAATTTGTGGACTAGACCCCGGCCCTAGGAGCCGATTATGAGAAGAGCGCCCTCAAGTGATTTCGTTACACGTTTTACTTTTACATACATACATGTACAGTACATGTACATGTAGATGTGGCGTGCGTGGTCGTAAAATTTCACTCAGGTGTGCTCTGACGGATTGTGTCAGATTGTGTGGCATCCACTGGTAAGTTTAGCTAGCATCGTATGTAGCTATTGAATTCCTGCATGATTTGTGTTCAGGTGTACCCTTAGAACCCCACATTCATGAAAGTAACCTCAATTATTCTACTAGGTAGTACAGTAGGCCCTACAGTAAAAAAAAAATTAAAAATGACAAAGAGCTCCAGTACAGTCAGTAGGCTCAGGCTACCCCCAGAACTAGGTCTGCCACTCCGCCCCGCTCCTACGTACGTCAGACCCCACAGTTCTGGGGGTAGAGTAGGCCTAGGCCTACTATCAATAAAACCATACCCCATGGATGGGCCTACCGACAACTTAGCAGGTTCAACAGAATGTCAGATCAGGCAGTCATACCTGCATGTGTAAAAACTCAATGACAAAAACCCACAGTAAACTTGAGTAATCTCCAATATTTCACCTTAAATTTGTGAACCCCTTGTGTAACCAAGAACTTTCTCTTTCAAAATGTGTCATTAGTTTGGATTAAAATGCTAACACCCAAAAAAGAAATCGGAAAGAACAATGAGTCAAGAGAGCTTCGCAGTCAGACGTTAGAAGTTTCACTGGAGCTTGGACACCTTTTTTGCAAATCAGTCCTCAAAAACCCTTGAACTTTGAGTACTCTTCCGCTAAATGCCCTCTTCATTGTTTTTTTTTGCAGTATTCTCACCTTTCTCATTCTCATCATCCTATTAAATCGGAATATCTCAGTTAATTTTAAAGCCGTGGCTATTGTTACGGCAGCCGTAATGCATCTCCCATTTTCTATCGTTACGGCACTGCAACTGCGCAAGCGCACCAACTTAGTGCAGATATCGGACTTAGTTCCCTTTAAAAAAAATTCCTCCAAAGCCTCCGATGAAAAAAGAAAAAAGATACCTGCTTAGGCCTATACAATTAAAAACCAACCAAAAAAACCCAATAATGGTATAAATAATGGTCCAAGCGCGGATTTGAACTCACACACCAGTGGTTCAGATCCTTCTACCTTAACAACTCAGCCACAAACGTTCAGCGATCCGGGTAATTTTAAAATTATATAAACCGTCGTGGTGATCATCTACGTCATCGCACTTGTGCAGTTCAGTGCCATAACAATAGAAAATAGGAGATGCGTTATGGCTGCCGTAACAATAGCCATGTTGTAATTTTAAAGGTATTGAGCTGATTTAAATATCTCATGTTATAAGCTCTCAAATGATACCAAGTTCGTTGGGGTCCCTTCAGAAACTCTAAATGTCATGGAACTCACTAACTGTAGGCCTACATGGTGTACCTTGGAACTTTGCTGTGCGGTATGGGATGGCCATGATAGGCAAACTTCCAGAAAGGTTTATACAAACCTCAATATAGATAGCCAGCCATGTACAAACTCGCATATAAACACATTGTGGCTCTTTCAATTGTGCCATCACAGCTACATGCATTTGTGCAACAGATTTCATACCTTCGGTGAAGTTTGATGTCTGATGGGGAGGTTTCTTCACCGTATATCCTCATTACAATGGTGAAATTCTTGGGCATTTTGCCTATCCACTCACCAGAAAATCAGCAGCATGTTCTGTCAATCACTGTCAATTGCATGACCAGCGATGACAGTTTGACCAATTGCAACACAGCTCCTATCTTTTCCTTCTTGTTTTCCTGTCTCCCAGAGATAAAAGCCACACTGTGATTGGCCCAATTTGCTTCTATTTCACTTCAGTGACCAATCATAGCTTGGCTTTTATTTTGTTGTGATCAGGAAAACAAGGATAAGGAGTTTGTAAATGTTACAGTTATGGAAGCAGAGGTAGGCGTACCTCCATGTTACAACGAACCCCACAATTGCGGGGGGGGGGTTAGAGCTCTAGCAGGTGTGGAGCATGTGGACCGACGTGATTCTGAATGCTGCTTCAAACGTGCCAGACCATGAAGTGGGACATCATGGAATTCTGTTGTGTCTTCATTATCATTGTATCTGCTAAACATTTAAAGGAGAATTTAAAATGTAATTTTCACAAAGGGAATTTGCCACGTAACACCCGCACAGTGGCACCCAGCCGTCATATCCGTAGCAAAAGTATGGGACTTGTTGTCTCCTCTCTGCTCAGAGAGGCAAAAATGAACCCCACATAGTCCGTAGTTCTAGGGGTACATTGTACCCAGCAACCACTGCACCATGCCCACTGCATTGTGAAATTTGACATATCACATTTTAATGAAATAAACTCAAAGGTTTTTTCCACCAAAAGTGATGTGAACCTGAGACTGAGAAACATTTCCAAATATGTAAGAAAATTCTTTAAATTTTTTTGATACTCCATGGGGGGACAAAGGTCAGGAGAATGGGAGACAACATCCTCTCCAAAAAGACTGGGAATGAAAGAAAACGGAAAAAAAAACAATAGTGTCTGGGAATTGAACCTAACATCTTGCTTAAGTCCATGTTCATCCCTCTGAACTTATGGGACACCTGTCACCACCATGGTGAAGCCAATAGACAACGCCTTGTCAGGTTGGCAATGCTACCGTGTATTATTAATGTGTTATGAAATATCAACAAATGTTGCTCAACTGTATCTGGAAAACCTGTAAGAAATCCTGTCATTGTAAAATCCTTAGTTGTAAAATTCAGTCTTTTAAAGCATCATCCATCAGCACTGGATGGATTGAAATCAGTTCACAGAGCAATTACATGTAACCCTGTTTTCTCCTTTTCATTAATGAAGGTTACCATGGCAGCACCTACTCAACAGTCTGGTGCCAGTGGGGGCAACCAAAACCCAACTAGTAACCCTACCATGTCTGGTGCTCGAAGTGAAATCACTTGTGTGTCACTGTATTGCAGATTGGGGCAAGAAACGGTGCAAGAAATAGTCGCCAAGACCAATGAGATATTTGGTGTCATGAAATCTATGCAGGTATGCAAACTTCAAGTCCATGCATATTAGCTTGGATTCCTATTACATACACAGTACATGCATGCATACAGGTGTATGCCCAAATATTTGAACCGTTATAGTTTGCGATAATGCACGTGCAGTCCATGTTTTTACAGTCTGTATGTGCCTGTGCTTAAAATTGCAGTATTCTTTGCAGTTAAGGGATATGATAACACCTGAGGCAAAGTGCAAGGTGCTGTGTAGTTCTCCTGTTTCACGGCAGTCAGCAATTCTTTTGTCACATGCACATTGTGCCCAGTACTTTCAAAACAATGAAGGTTGTGACTCACGCAGGATATCAGTGTAACCTGTAATTGTAAGCTTTTCTGGTGGACATGATAGTGTGGTGTTGCATACCTTGCACCACACAAACAGCACCTTAGTGTCCAAAATGATGAGTGATGTTAATCATGCCATAGTCTTGTGACCTCCCTGAACATTTGGAATTACTATTTTCAAAAAATGTAACAAGCACGACATATCTTTGGTTCCAGTTTTAATGCTAACCCCATAGGCTGTTTTGCTAGGCACCGTCCTCAGTCCTTCAAATTCTCTGAATATCTATTTGAAAAAAACTGCTTTCTGCCTCAATCCTGCAAAATCCTCCAATATTTCTTGGATACGCTCCTTTGAAAAGTACCCACTACTTCAATCCTCCAAAATCCTCTGGCAATTGCTGTCATTGTGTTGAGGCAGTGCGAATGGTATCCTGGAGCAGTATGGGGGACTTCATGTAATCCAGACATTAATGCATGGTGAGCATAAACAGTGCAAGGTCTAACACAATGCATCCTTTGCAGTCAGCCACACTCTTTTGCCATTCTTCCTCAATCCTCCAAAATCCTCTGGCAATTGCTGTCATTGTGTTGAGGCAGTGCGAATGGTATCCTGGAGCAGTATGGGGGACTTCATGTAATCTAGACATTAATGCATGGTGAGCATAAACAGTGCAAGGTTTAACACAATGCATCCTTTGCAATCAGCCACACTCTTTTGCCATTCCTCCTCAATCCTACAAAATCCTCTGGCAGTTCCTGTCATTGTGTTGAGGCAGTGCGAATGGTATCCTGGAGCAGTATGGGGGACTTCATGTAATCTAGACATTAATGCATGGTGAGCATAAACAGTGCAAGGTCTAACACAATGCATCCTTTGCAGTCAGCCACACTCTTTTGCCATTCTTCCTCAATCCTCCAAACTCCTCTGGCAATTGCTGTCATTGTGTTGAGGCAGTGCGAATGGTATCCTGGAGCAGTATGGGGGACTTCATGTAATCTAGACATTAATGCATGGTGAGCATAAACAGTGCAAGGTCTAACATCCTTTGCAATCAGCCACACTCTTTTGCCATTCTTCCTCAATCCTCCAAAATCCTCCAAAACCACCCATAGGATTTTAGAGGACTGAGGAGGGTTAAGGACTTGTGTGGTGTACCTACATGCACATGGACCTACATGTACATATACAAGAGGCAGTTGTTAACGCTCGGCTTTTTTTTTCATGATTAATTTCATGCCTCCACTTGCAAACTGCTAAACATAAATATCAGTTCATTCAGTTTGGCTTAATGAATCAGGGAGGCTCCAATACATGTACATGTGAGTCAGTAGAGAGTCCACATCACCAAGAAGTGTCCCAATGTCAAGTGACTTGCTGCAGTCTCATTAAGGTGGTAACACCTGTAGTCAGAACATTGAGGGACCTGTTCATTCCCTCGGCCACGAGGAGGCATTACGTGTATGCTCCCAAGTGTGTGCTATGATGTCTTTTATTTCAGTTACCGAATGGAGTCTCCCCTGTAAACCCTGCTCACCAGGCCAAACTGCAGGATTTAATTCGAAACTCACAGCGGCATTTCAAACGGCTACGATTACTATATGACAAGTGTAACCAGCTGTCTGGAGGAATGGACCAAAGTAATGCAGAGGTACAGTACATGTAGGATTATGCCACCAGAATGTGCCATTTGAAATTCAAACTACTGAATTAGCTGTTATAAAGTATGTACGTTAAAGGCTACATGCTCATGGAACTGAAGTACCTTCACTTATGTGGTGATAGGAAAAGCAGAATTTGCCACACTGTGTAATAGTTTAAGATACTCGGAATCTGTCCTGCATGCTTTGCTTGTAGAAAGTAGTAAAAGAAGACGGAAGAAATTCTGAATAATGTACCTCATTATGCAACTTGCACGTAAAGGCACATCGTATGTGAAGTGCGTATGTTCTTGGAGTATGACGCATCTATAAAGCCTCGGCAAAATAGGACCGTGCAGTGAGGACATTGTGTTCTGTTTACACACCATACGTGTGTATTTTCTTGTGGGAGCCAGGTAGTGATAGTTGATGTAAAGCTCTACAGGCAAGCGCACTTGTGCGTCTAAAGAAAGTGATCCATCATAAATACATGGCCTATTTACCTGCAGGTGTTTGCAGGCATGTTTTGCCTTGTCTGTGTAGAGCAAAGTGAAATGTTTACTCACCGATTGTGCATTTCAGTTTTTGGCACATCAGCTTGGATTTACCAGCTTAGAAAACAGACATAGCTGATCGGTGTTCTACATTTGGAGTGTTCCATGGGTTTGAGCACATAACATGGATATACCAAGGAGGCTGCACTTCACACCGGGAGTCAGTGTTGTCGTTATTGAATAAAGTTCCTCGCGACTGGTGCATGTACAGAAGAAAGGGAAGCTTTGTGATTCTCTTGTAAGCTTTCCTCTGTTCGGATATTGATATGATAGGAGTTAATCCCATGGAAGGATGGTCAAGATAGTCTCAGTGATCTGTCAGGCCTGGGATCAGAGGACAAGGTCATGAATGCCAAGCGTGAACGACAAGAATTGATGGAGGTATGTATGTCTTTTTACTAAGGAGTGGTTGAATGGTCCAGTTTGACCACACTGTGTGTTCATCCCATTGGCTTTCCCAAGGTGGGCCATAGCACATGGATTGTTCACGAATTACTGTTGACCATGCTCAATTAAGAAGATTGCTGATTTGCAGTTGAGTTCATCACTTTAGTTGGGTTTTACATATCTAGGAAGATCGAGATATCTTGTCATCATTGTCGAGTTCACCTTGCCTTTTGTATTGCACTGTATGATACACAGTTTCTGCGATTTCCAATCGTTACAGAAATTATATTGATGATGTGAAATTGTACTGATGAGTGGAAATAATACTTGCTACGATTTTGCTGTGAAATCCTCAAAATTGCACTGTAAGTTTGATAATACTGTTCCCCATCATCAAAACCAATTTTGGACAGGTTGAGTTTGCTTGAAGAAATTTACAGATCGCCCGTGTTACATAAATCTTTAATACTTCTGAATAAGTCTTTATCTCTCCTGGCAGAATGTTGTGTACAAAGGATATATGGGTTGAGATATGGTTAGCACCATTGGTATCAGGTTGAAACGGTTGAGTGTGGACGGGTAATTTTTAATATTCACAAGAAAAAGGACAGGCAGATGTTGAATCTTAGAGGAAATCCTGAAGTGCTCTCTAGGTTATTGTGGATGATGACTACATTTATGTGATCTTGACCTTTTACAGAAAGTACAAAGCAAGAATGAACAGTTGAGGCAAGTCATAGAGCGGCTGAGGGCTTTGATCTGGGACATCAACACAATGATGGCCATGAGGCATGCCCCTTGGCCTTGATCACGACAGAAACACTCAAAAGTGGTTTTGACATCTGTAGGAGAAATGCGAGTTCATGCACGGCTTTAAAAATCGACAAAAACACAGCATGGTGCTATGAGAGACATGTACATGTACAACATTGATCTGTGCCTTAAGCATGCTTATGATGAGACACAGCAGATGGGCTTGACCATGAAGGAGACTGAATAAGATGGCCTTGAATACCATGGCTTTGATAAAGTTTGATGACGGTGAGACAGACGAGCAGAGAGGCATTGATGACCACAGGAGAAGTCCAAGTATGGTACCTTGCAGTAGAGGACAGCCTTGACAGAAAAATACACATGGATGTTATGATGATGGCTACACGTACATGTATGATGCCGCCAGTCCACGACTGCCTCAGTTTGACCTCAATTTGACCCCAAATGACAGTCTCTCTCACGTCACAACAACGAACCTTTCCCACACAAGGATTTACCTTGTACGTGTAAATTAATTTGTGATGTGGTCTGCTGCAACTATCTAGCAAACAGTGCTGGAGGGCCGAATGTCGTGTGCGCTAAATGTACCGTGTATCTTCACATGAGAGTGCATCAGATCCATGTGTTTTGTATATCAGCTAAGCCAAGGTAGCTGATATTGAAAGTCAGGATTCGAACCAACTCTGTCTGTAGAGTAAAGATTTCTTTTGAAATCCGTTGTCTTCTGTATATTGACGGTGAGATAAACAGACCTTGGGTCCCAAGCTGGCTGTTGATAGCTTATCACTTCAGCTTGCTTTCTGTAGACCAAGGAGTAGATTGTAATATGTTACTTCAGGTTTTGTTCTGGGCTGGGGTTTGGATGGGGAATGTGGCTGGCTGGAGATTTTGCAAAAAGGCTCAACAAATGACAATTTCTCTCTTTGGAAGGGGGGGGGACATCAGCATATGAAAAGGTGAAAGGGGTGATCGTTGGATATCATCTAATGACTTGCGATGGCATAGTTCACGAAAGAGCTTATGCCCCATTCCCCGCTGCTGTGACACTTCAAAATGTTCATGGTGCTCTTTTTCAAGATGAATTTTTTTTGCGTTGGGGAGATGTTAATTATATATAACGGTTTTTTGCCCTTACCCAACGTATATTAATATACGTTGGGTAAGGGCAAAAAAGCGTTATATATAATTCATGGTGCTCGTTTTTCGTGATCTTTTCTTTTCCCCCTTTTTTCAGGGTGTGGCAGATTTCTGGGATGTTGGGGACATTTCAGTTGATATCTTTCAATAGAATGAAGGGGTTTAGGATATGGATTGCAGGACACCCCCACTTGTCTCCCACGAAAAGATGGACTTTCTTGATTTGATATACACTGTCTGAAATGTTGGTACACAGTAATTTTGAGTGCTATCTCGTCTTCATTGTCTAACACAGCTTCTAGGACGAGGACTTTATTGTAGTATAGCCTAATATCTAAGCTAATAAAACGCAAATTATGCTCTTACGGGAAACCTGTGCAATGCGACACCATTATTGGTCCTTTACAGTGCTGAAATAGAGACCCATTCACAAGTTACAAGGTGAACAATGGTAAAATTCTCTTGTAATTGTCTTTTGGTCTCTTGTGGTGGTATTAAGAGGTCTTGACAACACCTCTGCCTTTATATGTGCATAAATGTACATATTTTGATAGCAACAGAATGTGTTTTGGGGCAATTACCGTTGTTCAAAGACCGCTGGTAGTTTGTGCGTGTACGTTTTAGCAGCCTAATATTTGATCGATCTGCCACGTGCCACCCTTTTGAGTTCTGACAAAGATGGGAAATAGCGAATCTATCGCCGCTACAAAGAATCAGCGCTTGGGTTAGACAGATTCAAAGCCGTGGCTTAAATTTCTGGGTTCTACGAAGTTACGTTATTTTAGCCACGTCGATGTCATTTGCACATACAAAGATAGGATCCGCCATAATCGAAAAGCTCTCGGTCAATCGGCCATTGAATGACGGGATTTGTCATCTCCATGAAGGTGTTAAGTTCGGACATGGTCGACACTATACTTCGTTTTTATGCAGCTTTGATCAAGTAGTATCATTAGTGTCAACTGCACAGAGGGTGAAATTACTGCATGAGAATGATTTCCCTACCGTTTAATGGTCATGTTAAATTTGATTTTTGACAAATTTTCTCATGTTTATCTGAAAGGATGCCAAGAAGCCAAAAACTGTTTTCAAAAAATTAATGTATTGACAAACATGAAAGATTGGGCTGTGAATAAGGAATAACGATTAAAAAGTTTATAGCGTCACTATGAAAATCTTGATTAATATTGACAAAGCGGCTTAACTACTTGCTAGGAGGCATGATTGGCTTTATTTTATTTAAGTCTTTTTTAAATGAGGGTAAGCTCCATCAGTGCACAGCACTGCTTTCCATAGAGGCCCTCAATTAAAATACAACCATTAAACATTAAAATAGTATAAAAACCGTTATATATAAAAAGCACAGCAAAAACATTTTACTTACAATGAAGTCACCTAGAACATTAATTCGGGAAAGAGAAAAACTTGTAAATAAATAACTTAAAATACAAAAATCTAGAAACAAATATACATAAAATTGAGCTCAGTATCAGACCTTTGGAACATGTGTTCGGATTTCGCAACTATTAATAATAAGATAAGATGATATGATTAATTGGTTCGACGACATAATTTGGCAAATAATTCAAATTGTCTGTTAATTATCTGAATTTAAGGATATGTGCCTTGAATTTGCTTTTTAAAACTGACGAGCGTAGGCAAAGTTTTCATGTCAGGTGGAGGGTCATTCAGTGACCTGGCTCCTGGCATCACTAAGCCTGTAACCAAGTGTTAGTCCTGCTGTCCGGTCTTGGAGTACCTAAATTTGATTTATGTAATTATTGGCAGCAACTCAATCGTTTCGTCACTTCAAGTCTCTGAGAGAGTTTAACAACAGTTTTATCAATATGAGTATCCATCTAAGAAACTGGTCAAACCATAAACCAAGGTATTTGAACTCGGTCACCTTCTCCAGAATATCGCCTCCGATTCCAACAGTCAGATTATTGTGAATTTATCTTTTATTTTTTGAGATGTACCAAAAGTCATGACGTTGGTTTTCGAAGCATTAACCATTCCTGAGCGTATAGCTCTGGCATGATTTACCCATTGGTCATTCCCAAATGAACAGCTCAGATTGGGATGAACTATGCTGTGATTATTGTTCAATCCCGTACAGTAATGTCCAGTCTCACTATTAACAGAAGTTGCTCAATGTAAATTTGTACGATGTAAGTAGTTGTATGTATAGATCAATCCAGTGACTCTCTGTCATTTTTGTTAACGGCTCCTTACCCGACAAGAGACGTTAGACTTGATCAAACCGTGTTACGATGCGGGTGCATGAAAACCTCTTGTCTTTTTCAAATGCAAGCCGTTGAAGGTACGTCTGTACTCTCTTCAGGTTCCTCGCCTGCTCTTCTCCGTAAAACGATTGGTACACGTACTTCTGTGATCGATGGAGGCCAAAATATCTGTAGTATTCTGCATCGGACCAAAAATAAAATTGACTTTTACAAGTTTGTTAAATTTATATTTTAAAACTTTATTTTACAGTATTCATAAGCGGACGGATAAGCGGGCATTTTGCCATGAATTCCATAATAAACCTGAATTCCATCGGACAACAGCGTCTCTGAAGATCAGTGTGTAACTTTAAATCAGTAGCACAGTGTTGTTGGAGCACTTGAATGAACGTATGGATACGGTTACTCACGGTTCCCAAGACGACCCCGAAGGACGTGACTAGTGTACAATAGATGTACAGTACATGTACACGTACACGCGTACATTTCATACTACGAAAGCCCATTAGTACCACCGCTATTTTCAGAAGCAGCCATTTATTTCGTGAGCGGTTATTTTTATTTTACAGACCAGCTATTCGAAGAACTTTACAAAGCAAGGTTTTGGTCGCGGGCCTTGGCTTATTCTACGTATAATGACAACAGCTGGCCTGCATCCGAATGGCTTTAGCTCTATCTACAGCCCTGTTTCAACAAGGCCATAGGTTGCACAAGTCTATTTTTAGTAACTTTATATTTTGCAGAGCAGCTATTTATATTTTCTCGATCAAATGTTACATTTATTTTTTTTTTTTGAGTTGCTATTTATATTTTTTAGAGCAGCTGTTTATAGTTTTATGGTCCATGGATAATATATATTATGGGGCAGCGCCCTCTGTTCTTTCGGCGCGGAGTTGGCCTTCGTTCGGTGTCTTCTAAATTGACAGCTTCCGACCGTATTTATTTCATATTGCATATTTCGGCGAGAGCAACGTGTGTCGTGTTAGTTTGGCGTAGTCGTATTCATTTCCCTCATGTCTGTTTGGTTTACCATAGTCTTTTCGGTTGCTGATGTCTTTGGTTCGCCTGCTGTCGTTTTGGTTTGTGGTTGTCCGTTTTGCTCTTTTGGCCACCCATACAACCCAGACTGCGTTAGAAAGTTTTCCTGACACGTGATCTTAAAGCTTTCGGGATTCTTGTCACTACCATTTTGCAGGCAACCCGGTTCTCTCAAGCTTTCTGCTGTTCACAACATTTGCTTTTCTTCAGTCCAACTGTATCTTAATGACTATAAGCCAGAGACGTTGACTCCAACGTTGATTGCGACGGGACAGGCCATGATGATGATAATAATGGTTGTCTGTAACAAAGAATTGATCTTAACATGGAGAAATACCGGTAAGGAAAGAAACCTGAAACAGGTATACATTTTTCCGATAATGTTAATGGCTATTTTCCACATTGTTCAACCTATAAGAGTTTCTATTTTTTAAACTGAGATCTATTGGAAATTATGACACGAACTGATGAAAATCTACCATGCCGTTTTCGTAAAACGATCTGTTATGAATAGCGAGGTCAGCCAAATTTTTTAACTTTCCACCAGTAAGTGCACATGTGAACCAGAAATGATCATAGTAACAGAGCCCTCTATCGAAACTCTACAGATACATGCCTACTCGTTAAGAGAGTTTTGACATGGTCTCATGTGCTTTCCAGGGGATTGTTCATGAAGCAGCATCTGAGAGTTACGAGTAAAGGATCTTGTAAATTTAGGCCAGGATAGTCAATATTGCACTGACACATAGAATACCATAAACAGCTAAATTTGTGAAAGAAGTTTAAGTTTACCGTCGAAATTTGCTAAATGTATTTAACACGTTTTGGACTTTATCCATTTTAAGCCTGATGTTTGATTTTTTTTTAAGAAATTCAAATTGGGTACGGCATGGATTTTAAGAACTAAAACGGGAAAATTTCGAAGTTGGAGAGTTGCTTTAATTTGCAAAATATATTACCACAAAGTTGTCCGGTTTATGATACCACCTGAGCGTTGTTTGGATACATAGGCGTGAAAGAGCTAAAGACCAGCAACAGAACCAAAATTATGCTTACATTATCGTTCCAACAGGGAGGAGAGTCAAGCCAGAAAAGACGTAAAAGATTAAGGGTGGTAGGTAAAGGACGGAAGCCGCGTAGATGGTTGGTGCCACCGCACTTGCCACAAAAACCGCCAAACCATCGATGCATGCCACCAGGGCAAAAGCTGTGCCTGTCATAAAAGAGGTGGAAAAAGCATCTATTTCAACTTGGAGGCAAAACGGGTCCAGAGCACCGTCCACAGTAGCGTAACTAAGCCTAAACGTCTGGTGGTGGGCACCCGGAGGTGCACTCATTTTTCAAAGGGGCGCCACGAGAAAATAAGCTGCATAGCTACAATAAGGCTCAACGGAGATTATTCACAGATTTCGGATTTTAAATGGGGTGCATCAGGGGTGGGGGCCAATGGCATCCGCCGAGGCACGGCCAGGTTTTAATGATAAATTTGCATGATGCTTATGTAGGGATCTGGGAATTCCCATCCAATTTAGCGAATTGTGTGACCTTTGAACCTTGTGCACGCCTTCAAGGCGTAATTGGGCCCACGTGGGTGCACAGAATGTACATGTACATGTACAGTACAAGTATTTTCTGTAAGTCTTGCCTGTCGGCCGTAAGTGGCCTACAGTATGATACTTTTTGACGGCACTGAAGTTGGGCGGGTTTCCAAGGTTTTTTGGGGAGTGCTGTGCGAGACGTCTGGGTGGATGGACGTCGTGATGGCTCGGCCGGGAATCACATAGATTAGCACCGGTTTAATTGTCCAAGCAGTTGTGATTCTAGTGATGGCGAAATAAAAGAAATCCAGTCCGCTTGAATACCCAAGTCTTTCAGTGCCTGCTGAACTTTCTTTTTGCCTGCCTGGCCTCCATTTCCCCCTTCAGTGGCGGACGGACCCCCGCCCCCGAGCGATCGGCCAGGGGCCGGCCCGGCCCTATATTATGAGAAGGCCTTCATGAATACCAATTCTGTCATAGAGTTTTCATAACTTCATGGCGACCTAGTTATTTTCAAGGGCTCTTGAAGTGTGATCTTACTTTAGGAGAGCAGGCATTATCTGAAGTTATACCGAACACTTGAATTTATTGCATGTTAACAATAAGTACCAAAAATTTGGGGGAGGCGCATTCGCTTTTGAATCTTTATGGCCACGAAATCCCAGGAAAGTTTAAGCAAATATAAAGTTATCAGATTACTCTGCCCAAACAAATCCCGTCTAGATTTTCTTCTTCGGATCCAAATTCTCTCTTTTAGCCCAACAGAATCATTGAAACCAAATCTATTACGTGTCTGTATTAAACTGTACAACGGTACCTGTAATGAAACACTTTGTGTCTAAGATGGCGTCGTAGTTCACCGATGAGCACAAATATTTCCATTCCACTGTAACTTAAAGTCCCCAAAACATCCTATAAGGGTTATGTACACAAATGATCGTAGAATTAAATAGGACCCTAAAAGGCTACAGTTCAAGGAATTAATTTCTTAGAAATCTACTCAGTGGGC
The DNA here is from genome assembly GCF_054643075.1 of Acanthaster planci. Classification (NCBI taxonomy): domain Eukaryota; kingdom Metazoa; phylum Echinodermata; class Asteroidea; order Valvatida; family Acanthasteridae; genus Acanthaster; species Acanthaster planci. Next base: position 5,640,077 of record NC_141778.1, read on the forward strand.
AAGTTAACCGTTACCCATCCCATCAACACCACCGTTACTATAGCCAACGCTCTCCTGCAATCATTACTCACCGATTTCTGTTGGATCAACTATTTTGGACAGGATTGATCGTGCCACTGGCATTGCTGTCGCTCGGAAAGCACCCATGAGATTCGCTGCAACACATCAAATTTTAGTATAAATAAACAAATATTAAATAAATCGTTATATAAATTGAAGCTTGGATTTTTCTATCAATTGGTTAATGTTGATTCCATTATAAACATTTGGACATACTATCAGTTTTTTTTTATAATGACACGGTTTTCAGTTCAGTTTCGAAGCTTTTAATGCATGGGCATTGAGTTATTTTCGGTCAAAACCGAAAACTGTCCACTTGGTCGTCAGGCTCTGTGAAGGTCATCTACTTACCAGCGTAGATCAGCCAGGTTGTCTGAGACACACTCATTACAATATTGAAGGCGAGTAGGCTTAGACAACTGATTTGCATAATCCAGTATTCCTCCAAGCAGATAGCAAATAACTTCGATCCAGCAACCATTCCTATGGAAAAAGGGATCTGATTTTAACATGTACTTTTAATGGATGAGGTATTGGACGGCACTTGAGTTGATTTCCAAGTGTTAAAGTGGGTGAAACCTGAGTAAAAATGACGTTTTTCTCATAGGGTGCTTATTTGCCCAGGCAATAACAACTCACCGGCAGACGCTGTGAGAAATCCGAACGCCCCAGCCAAGCCAGCGCTGAGAGCATCCCAACAGAAAGGCGCTGCTGAGCCATAAATGATGAAGATGGAGATGGTGCCGTTGATGTTAATGATGATAACAAATAGGAAGAAGTCTAGGAGAAGCATCTGCCATCGGCGGCCGTTCTCATTGAACTTGAGAAGCTTCACCATACTCCTGCAAGCTTCTCTGAGCCCTTTGCGATGGTCGGGGATGTTGTCACGGTCTACAGTCTCAATCAGAATGCCTGGGACGGCAATATAGATTAGGCAGAGGATATTGCACCCAAAAGCTATTAGCAATGGAGGGAGAGTGCCAAAATCACGTACCAAGTATCCGACACCTACTTGGGCGAGTCCGCTTAGCAATAAGAAAGTCATCTCAGCAAGCGCGATTCGTAAAGTTCGTTGTGTCTCTGTTGTAATGTCGACAATGTAGGAGATGCAACCTGCAAATAGTAACCCAGATCTACCAGTCGACCCCAGCAAAACCTCCCCGACAAAAAGTACTGGAAGAGGCAGTTCCCCGTAAATGGTTGCTATATAGACTGCCTCCTGGATAATGTAGCCAACGAGTGGGATGGCAATGCACATTTTCCTGCCTAACTTGTCACTTAAAGTGCCCAAAAGAATCGACGCTATTAGCATCGGTACACTTCCAGCCATGCTCAAGTACAGCAACCAAAGGGAAGCTTGCAACTGGATGTCGTCCTCTCTTGCTTTGTATTCTGTGTCGTTGATGTCGCATCCCGCGAAGTCGTCAAGAGTGGACATGTTGTACATCAGTTCGCCAAACCGGCTCTTCAAGTAGAACGGCCGAACGAGACCCATGGAATTAGAGCCGACCACGGCCAGTGCAATCACGGGTTCTACAGTCACCCATCGGTGCCGAGCCCGCTCGCGATTTGGGACCATTCGTTCCTCAATATCTGCAAAACTCTCGTGAAGTTCTGCCTCTCTATTTTCCGTCATTTCGTTTTCAGATTCGGTTTAGTTCTCCTGGGTATCGAAAGACACATTTGACTCAGGGTAAGACAAACCCGTGTTTGAACCGTCACTTATGTGCTGGATATTGAATAAAAATGGACTTCGTACATGAAACGAGGTCTGTGTGCAGTCGTGGCGCCAACGCTGAACAGTCTCGTTGGCTTGAACCATGTAACTTCTGTCAAAATTCAACGAAGCCCGTGTTTTACACCTCACATTGAGACGATTGTATTTGTACGTCAGTTGCCATCGGTCGAGTGGAAAGTTCAACACGCTATTTCTGATGTTGACATTAATAGATTAGATCTTACTGAAATGTGTTAACCTGCATTTCACCTTTGCACAAAGATGGATGTTGAACACCTGACGTATAAACTCTGACTTATGCGACACTGAGAAGGGGGACCAAAAAAGAACAGCTGTTGGAAAACCCGGAGGTGAACTGAAAGGATTTAATACCACTTCGAGGCCTGTTGTTCCGATCCTAGATGAGTGTTACGTAATGGAAAATAAAATGAAATGGAAACATTAACATATTGGAAAGGTATGGCTTATTTGCAGTAAGAATGGTCTTAGCCTAAGACGTTTAGTTAATACCTGTGCATACAAGTACATTTACTCACAAGCAATGCAAATTATTCGATAAACAAAGGCCATTACTCTCGTTTCGATGACCTTGGTGTGTAGCTAGTCGAGAATCAAATACAAATGCGAAAGAATCTATATTTCGTGGCGAAACACGATCTACCACAGAATCGAAAACACCATAAAATACTGAGCCCTAAAACAGTATATTTTGTGTCAGCAGAGACAAAAACGAAGAGGAAAAAAGGCACGCGGAGACCTCTGTCTTTTTCCATGCCAGTTACACACCTTTTAGCGAATTTTCGGTTGGTTATTAAACCAATACTCATGCACTGTGAATGTATCACCAAATTCTAGTATCATCAAAGGGAATACAGGGGTTTAGCTGGGATTTAAAAGTTTTCCATGGTGATGCAGGAGGTTTATAAGAAGATAAAAATCAGTATACTGGCGAAAGACCGAACTTTCCTAATGTTGATTGGCCGTCAATGGCAGGACACCTTGTCTACCCTATTCTGTGTATTCTTTAGTAAAGTAGCGATAAGTTACGTTTTTAAACCCGAGAGAAAATCTATTGTAACAGAACAGTCGTGGAGTGTGGGAAACACTTCTTATTTGAAAACTCTTTAACGACATCAAATATTATTTTGTTTCGATATATTTTAATTTGATACGAGCACAGGCGATTTGTGTGAAAATGGTTCTTCGAGTGGTTTTCCAGAAAAAAAGGTGGTGACATAATTCTAGACCATTCGTCTTGCAGACCGCAGAGCTACTTTAGCGTTGAGATGTACACACATCTATACTACATTTGTCACTTGTACTCTGCTGCATACGAAGCTGTATTAGGGACTTGTATGGTGAATGATTCTCTCCTCGAGCTAACTCGTTCGACTTCTATGTCGCACTTTTATGTCCTACGTATCACTTGCAGACCTGCCGACATGCTTTACTCCTTCCCAAGGTCAGACATTACCACATAATAGATTAAAATTTGAAATGAACTGAAGACTCATTTAAATACCTTTTAATCTATTGTGTGGTAATGCCTGACCTCAGGAAGGAGCACGGCTAGGTTGCTGGTCTGCACGCATGTCCTACGTGGAGGAGAGATTTTTGTTTGTTTCACCGTGCCCCATTACAGTCTCGTAGCTGAATATAATGTGCTTTCAAAGTCCAAAGGGGATCAAGTACGCCAAAGTTCGAAGCTTGCACAGGTTTGAATGCTGTGCATAGGTCCACATTGCTTCAGATGAAGCGCCATTATCCCAGACTTTGCAGAGTGTACACATTGCTTGACATTCAACGCAAGACTGGGATTCCGAGTCTGATCTTTGCTGCAGAGGGTTCCGTCTGGAAGGCTGTCCTTTCAGGGTGAGGTTTATATTCTGCGTGAGATAAAGACGCAAAGAACGTGGTTTTAGGGTCTGGGCGTACATACAAGACACCGGTCGCTTCTATACCCATGCATTGATTCTTGTAGCTTCACATGGGCCCTTTGCATGAACGTTACCGAGGAATATAGGCGATGATGCCGGACGTAATCAACGGCAACACTCAACAACTACAGGACATGACCTCCCACTCTAATGGTTGGATAGTCATGCATGTATATGGTTCATATTGTGTTCAAGTGAATTTTGTATGGTTAGTTGTAGACAAATGCTTTCGTGTTTTCGTTTTTATAATGTTACACTTCCGGTATTAACCTTAAAATAAATGACCTCTGCACAGGGCACCTTGGAAGTTGTGGCAAATGACCCATGATGACAGTTTCACGCACCCCCCCAATGTAAAGTTTCGTTGTCTGAATGCATGTACACATTTAGCTGAATTGAACCTTAAGCTCCAGCGATATAATCAAGAAAACAGATATTTGAGAAATGATAATTAATAGCAGGATGATGTCATCATGACGTTATTTCATTCTTGGCGACCTCTAGACTTTTAACACGCACACAGCAATTTGGTTGATAACCAAATGTTCCCTTATGTGCGAATCAGATTAATGCAGGTTTGAAGATTCCATTATGACGTCAGAATTTTCAGAAAAATATTTCATTCAGGCGGTGTGTAATGCGTAATTCACTCGCGAAGCGCTGGTCTGGTGCCTTGACTTATTCCTACTCACAGACGCGCCACCATCGTTGGGAGACATCTGGGCATAATTTTTAAAATGTCGACATCCGCTGCACCTCACCGCACAAAACCAACAACGAAGGGAGCAATCTTGGCTGAACCCACTGCATTGAGATCCCTCTATTAGATCGATCTGCACGTGCCACCCTTTTGAATGTCGCTAACAAAAGATGGGAAATAATGAATCCATCGCGTCTAACACCCGTTTCAGACAGGCGTACCAGAGTCGCGCTGAGCTAAATAAAATTAAGAGCAACTCGGGTCGACCCAATTGGATTTTGGTTTCATACATTTGCATTGGGTTTGGGCCATGAAAAGAGCTACTTCTGAATCCAAGTCGCTCTGATGTCGTTCCAAGCGCCTTCAAGTGTCGATCTTTCGCTTGCTTGCACGCCTGATCGCTCCTAATTGTTTCAGACATCGAACTGTCGCCGTACTAAAATTCAAAATTTGCTTTTAAAGCTTGGTTCGGCGCGACTCCCCAAGGCCTGTCTGAAACGGGGATTATTAAAAAAATCAGCGTTCGGCTTGGACGATTCAAAACCGTGGCTTAGATTCTGGGTCCCACGAATTTTCTTTGTTTGAGGCACATTCAAGTAGCATGTGACATCATTTTACACACACAAAGATAGAATTCACCATACTCGAAACTCTCTGTCGATCGGCCATCAATGGACGGGAGTTGTCGTCTCCATGTTAGTGTCAAGCTTGGACGTGGTCGACATTGTGCATGGAATTCGTTTGTATTCGGCTTTGATCAAGCACTAACATTATTAAAGTAACTCAAACTGAACAGAGGGTCAAATTACTGTATGATAAGGTTTTCCCTGTTGTTTAAGGGCTGTTTTATTGGCTATTTGATTTTGACACATTTTCTCATTTTTAACCGAAAGAACGTGTAGCCTGGAAAAATGACACACCTAAGAAAACTTTAGACACTGGGGGAAACTCGCTTGCAAAATACAAAAAAAATCTTTCGCTGGGGATTAGCACAAAAAGACAATCCGGGATCGGGTAAGGACAGGCGCGAGATCTTTGTAAAAAAAATAACACAGAGAAAATTTCTTCAATTCCGGAACAACCAATCAAAAGAAGATTTATATAAAAAAGGGCAAGAGATTAACAAGAAAAAAAAATAACTCCAAAGAGAAAGCGTCAGATACAGTGATTAATCTTCCTAAAAAAAAATCCTCGACGGTTAGACCAACGGACCAAAATAATGACCAACCTTCACATGACCATAAACCAACTCAACTCAAAAGACCTATAGACCCAGACCAAAAAATCAAAAGAAAAGGACCAAACCAAGGAAAATTTAAACCATGACCAGAAACCAAAACCAACGGAACTAACCAAAAGCAAACCAACTTTCAAACTATAACTCAAAGCCAAGTCAAACCACAACTATAAGCCAACAATATTCAAACTGTAACCTTAAAGCCAACACAGTATCAAGAAAAGTACAAATCGATTACACAAACAGCTTTAACAACCTGCAAAGAAAGAAAAAAATGGATACTTATCAATGAAATGTTACGCAACAACAAAAACATCTTCATATAATAACCTAGCAATGCACAGCCATGCTACATGTACTTAAGGTAAAA